>NW_024962263.1:35740238-35896935 GCF_019238085.1 Lagopus leucura
TATATATATATAGGCAATATTCCAGATGGGGCCTCATGAGACCAGGGTAGAGAGGAACAGTTACCTCCCTCACCCTGTTAGCCACCCTTTCCTGCAGCCCAGGATTTCATCAGCCTTCCAGACTGTAAGTACTGTAAGTACTGCTGGCTCACATTAAGTTTTTCATCTGCCAGGACTCATAAGTCCTTCTCAGTAGGGCTATTCTTAAGGAGTTTTTCTCCTTGAAGAGCATATCTGGTATTACTACCCTGACCAAAGTGCCAAACCTTATTGGTTGTCCACTTCTGTAAAGGAAGATACATTTCAGAAAAATCTGCTGAAGGCTAGAAGCCACTTAATTGAGAATGCCTGAAGAATGACTAATCATTTTGATTGTTAAGGTGTTTCTTCTCTGTAATCTTGTAGAAGAATTTTTAATTTTTTTTTTCATAGCTTTGCAAAAATGTCAAATTTTTGTTTGTTTGTTTTCTGTATTGCTGTACATACTCTGTGGAAAGAAAAATGTTGCCATGATTGCACAGTCCATATGATCTCTTCTGATCTCTGGTTTTGGGATTTGCTTCCTGGAAAAGAAACAGTCGATCAACAAATAGGATGGTTGGTGTTTTTTTTTTTCCTGAAGAACATCTTGATCACCTTGTTTAATTTATTCCTCCTCTGCTGGCCAGTGTCAAGAATGGCAGGGGCATAACTGCTTCTGTCTTTACAACTTAATTAGATTGCTGAAACAAAATATTTAAGGAGCCACTCATTTTCTGGTCTTCATTTGGAGTATAAGCCTAAATGCTGAGCTGAATATTCCCAACCTGAATGTTTAAATTTCTCTTACTATATCTCAGTCTTATTATATCTGTCTTCTTCAAAACATATGTGATTTGCTGACAAATGTATTCTTGGAGTTTTTTGTTGTTGTTTTTTTTTTTGTTTATTGTTCTTGTGGATAATGCTGGCTTTATGCAAAATTATGCTTTAGAATTTAGTTTTAGTACAATATAACTGCTGTCATTCTGAGCTATTAATTTGAGTATTTTCTTTTTATCATTCTTATTAAAAAGTGCTTTCAACACAGTTGTGCGACTGATCATGTATACTGTTAAGTTTCACAGGAAACTTACTGATGATAGATGATCAGTATTTGTATTGATACTTCAATTTTATTAGCTTTTGTAGAGACAAAAAATTAAGCTTTTTCTTTTTCTTTCCCTTGCAGTATCTCAAAGATACGCTTAACTTTTAGCACCTTTTCCTTTTTATATGTTCAACCCTTTTTCAGTATAGTTACCATATACTACAAAATACATGCAGAAATCTTGGTGCTTTCCTTTTTTGTGTTTATTTTGTTAATGGTCTGCACCCACTTTCCATGTGCAAGAGGTAGTGTTGGATGGTAATGATGGTTTGGTGTGCTCTTGTGGATTTCTGCTTTCAGGAAGTTATTGAGTTCCTTTCAAGGACAGATTGGAGAGACTCAAATACATAATATAACACAGCATAGGAACAAGATTTCATCTAAAATGATCTTCATTTTTTTCACTAATAATCTATTGTGATAGAAAGCTTTTAAAATTGTCTTAATTTAAGTAATGAATAATGAATAGTGTAATTACACAGAAAAAGCATTTAATTTTCATTATTATTATTATTATTTTATTTTTGCACAGTGTGACCTATTAGCAATAGTTATTGAGGCTCATTAAACTGACAAAAGCTTTCACATAGTGTATCTTGGTCGTGCCAGAAACACTTTGTACTATTCTGTACTGCTTGACATTGCTTTATTATGTTTGAATGACTGCAATGAAATATGAATTCTATTGTAGCTGAAATTAAAAATTCAAAACCAATTAATATTTGAAATAAATCTTTGTAATCCTAACATAGCTCCAGAATATTCTTTCAACATAACTTTCCAATTCCAATGTATCAAAACAAAAGGAATAATAATTTGTTAATGGAAAGGTATATGGAAAATTAAACACTAATCATAGGCAATAAACCACCCTTTGCCCCAAATTAGCACAATCCATGAAAAATATATGGGGCAGCAAACAGTTAATGAAATCACAAAATATGAATATTTAAATGAATGACTGTACATTCAGAGTCACGGGTATCAAATTTAGAAAATTGAAAGGCTTTTATGCACCAAGAAAGCAACCATATGTAGTACAAGAATGAGTAAGGAAGAATTCATTCACTCATATCAGTGAAAAATGCTGAAGAATTAAAAAGAAAAGAAAAAAACCCCAAACATTTGAACAAATTGCAGAGCTGAAATATAATAAACGGCCAATCTTCAGAAAGTCAGAAGTGCTATGAGTAATACTCTTCACTGTCTGCCTGAGAGAATCTGATTTGATTTCTAGATTTGTTATTTTCCCTTATCAGGCCACCAAGTAAATGCAGGATTCTAGCCAACATCCCCTTTGACTAAATCAGCCTATGTCTTTGGATGTTGTCCAGCCTTTGCTGAAAGCATAATGACTGCTTTATTTTTCCGTACAGTTGTTGTCCCATCAGGATTTAACTCATACTTGGTAAAATACCAACCATCACGAGTGTGAGAAGAGCTAGTTAGGAGTAGAACCCTTCCCTTTGGTTGCTCATGGGAAAGGAGGCTGTGCTATGTGGTATAATTCCAGGGTGTGAATACTCAATAAAAATAAATCCAGAAAATCATATTCTGACTTCAGTGAGGGCAGGAAAAGTCAAGTATAGCTTCCATAATGAACACTGTGATACAAGCTGTAAGACTGCTATCATAAAAGTACATTCAACAGTAACTGTGCCCCACAGCTGAGTTGGCATGCCAAGCTTCACAACCTTTTATTTATTGAGAGTACAAAGAAGCTAATGACATGAATAAGATTATACTGTCTTCAGCACCTCATCTCACTCCACCTCTTCGAAGGCCTGGTGCTGCAAGACTGGCTGACACAAACAACCTTTGTAATTATGGCTAGACCCATCCTTTGCAATGAATGTCAAACACAGAGGAGGAACAATTATTTCCATGTGTAGAGAGCACAAAGGTTTAAATATCTCATTGAGACACAGTTGCTCAAAGTGAGCTGAAAAGATATGGAGATCTTTAAGTGTGATCATTAAAATATGTAAAACAAATGCAGAGATAGAAAAGTCAACTTTGCAAGGTGTTGGAACCATACCAAGAATCTTAAGGATAAGCCATCTATTTGAAGTGAAATAAACCAATGACTTCAAATATGCACATATCTTAAGCAGCGCAGCCACATTATTCCAGTCTTGTTTTACATAAATCTCACTAATCATACAATAAGGAATAATTACGAACCTCAACTTTGATTTGAGTATCAATTAAGTTATCTTTATTTTTCTTATTAAAAAGTCCAAAAAGATGTAACTGTATTAGAATGTAATCTTCATATTGGTCAATGGCAGACTACTATCTTTCATTTGCAATTTAATTTGTGCTACAGCATGCTGTTGTGCTGGGAGTAAAGCAGACTATTCAGCAGGAAATGGTATTTATGCTAATATGAAACAATGGATTAGCACTGCTGCCTCCAGCATCACATGCAGCTGTCTGGAAAGTTACTGTTCTCCAATGTAGTGCTGAGAATATGAGGGTTGAATGAGGATAAGAATTTCCTCTCTTTCCACAAATATGCAAGTATTGAATCAGAATTATTTTTAGGGCATCTGTATGTTCTTGAGAAATAATGGTTCGAAAGAGTAAGATTGTCATCCTTGCCAGTTAATTTTAGGAAAAAGTACTTTAAAAAGTCTAGGAGAATCTCTCGTCTGATTATCTTTTCATTTGAAGAGCAACAAACCAAAGTCACTTGTAAAAATATTTGGCAGCAATATCAGCTGGGATCATTAGAAGCTTTAAAATCCCAATGAATTCTTGCTGCTTGGCATGCTGCCAGTATGAGTTTCCAAACTCAGAAGCTTAATGCAGGTTATGTAAGACAAGATATGCAAAGAAGACTAGATAATTCCAACTGTTTGACACAGTATACTTATGCAGTGGTACTATACAAGACAGTTACTATTTGGGACATGTTTAGTATGCTGCAGGTGCTTTAGTTTAAAGCACAACCTTCAAATAACGACAGCTATGATGCAATCTGGGATGCAGCAGCTGCTAATGTGTATTAATACTGCACAGGAAAAGCGATTGTTTTTTTTGGCCAGTTGAGCTGGCTTTGAGTAGAGAAATGTAGCAGAAATACTCAGTTAAATGATTCTGTCAGAAAAACTGCCCGTGTATCACATTCTTTGCTTTGCTGATGAGTATTTCCAGTGCACAGCTGAACCTGTATAATTTCTTGTCAGACTTGCTAACTCCTGTAGGAGTTTTAGCTTTTTATTATTCTTTCCTTAAATATTTCTCTTTTATAAGCTTTTAATAAACTGAATTACTGTGTCATTGCAATCACTGCTGAGTGAATGCAGTCATATTACAAGGACTACAGCAGAGGGTAAAGAAACTGTTGTACCAGCTATTGCAGGGAGATATATTTTATACTCAAATCAATCTTGTCCAGCTTTAATTTTGTTTATTTTCATAAACAGTGGATGAAATGCCTTGTTTTAAGATGTAGAAATGATATAAATGGTATAAATCTCTACTTTTACCACACCTTCACTATTCCATTGGCTTACATTTCCTCTGTGAGGAAAAAGTGAGCAGCTCTCTTTTAAAGATCTAACTGACCCTGGGAGTCAGTATTCCTAAATGTCAAAAGGCAGTCCAGACACAGCAGCTGCTGTCAGGAACAATAAGCATCCCCTTGCTAGTCCTTGCTCACCAACTGACTTGTAAAAATATTTGAAAGCAAATATTTGAAATTCAGAGCAACAGTATTTCACTAATTTCTGTTAATAATGGCTGTGAATTTACAAGGATTACTGAACTCACAGCTCAGTGCCTTGATTGCAGAGAGATTTTGAACAGAGATGAAACAAAATTCAGACCCTTTCCATGTTCCTATGTGGCACGTTTCTCTTCAAATGTTAACAAAGATAAAGAGAATCAGCTGCCACCTGAGATGCAAGACTTCTTCCTGTAAGTTGTCATTCCTTTGAAAATGCTTGTATCAGGGAAAGCATGAGGACAGGGGAAGAGCAGGATATTACTCCTTCACTTTGGTGTAAAGCTTGCACTGCATTCATTGGCAGACTGGCACTAAACCTGCTGACCTAACTCAAGCAAAGGCTTGAGTTTGTAGAAGTATGTCCTTTATACAAGTTGTACAAATAATAGTCTGTTTTCGTTCTCATCCATCATCCTCAGAATGAGTAACTAGCGGATGCCAAATTCAGAGGAATGAGAGCAAAGTCTGACTGTACTGCTGTGGATTTGCAATGGATAACAGTTATATTCCTTGAACAATTTAATTTATTTGGAAATCTCTAATTTCGTTTTTGTTTGTTTTCTGCCAGACGATATCTATCAAAATGGAAAGTATCCCCCAGCTGTGATGGTCTGAAAAAATCCTATGCCAGCTAGCATGACTATTTCTTTCTGAGTCTGAATTTTCTTTGAGGTATGTTTATAATTCTTTTATCTCCTAAGTAATATCTCTAAACAAATCACATGAACTGTGGAGACATTTACATTTATTTTGTTCAACTTCGATAAATTTGCAAGATAGGGTGAAGGATGTTAATTCTGGCAGAGATCAGCTGATGTACTCTGTTATTCTGGAGAAAATTGGCCATGTGCTTAAGCCCATGTAAGGCATAAGAAGTGATGGTTTAAAAAAAAAAAAAAATCTTGTTCTACTGAATTTGTGGCAGTAGATCTACTCTTTTGCTTTAAAGCAGCCCAAATCTTTCTGCTAACAATTCTTTTCTATTCCCTTATTTACCATTTCGGTCAAGCAAGGAAAAAGAATTAAAAAATATTGGTATTGCCTAGATGCCCACCTACTCAATGTATGTGGGGCACAACCTTGTTCAAAGCACCACAGTATATACGCTACTGTGCATATAGAAAGGGCAGGACTGACTAAAGTCTCTCATTTCTTTTGGTTCTCTTTTAATTTACATGTGCTAAGGAAAATACAGATCTTTTGAGGGACAAATTTTTCAGACCCTTTTCTCCCCAGCATGATATAAAACTGAGTAGTGTTCTTTTTCATTTTTCAGCTACCAAAAACCTCAGTTGCCCATACAAGAGGAAAGTTTAGATTCATTTACAGTGAATCCCTCAGACAGGAGAGAGTTCTAATGAACCATAAAAACTGGAGGCTTTGATATCTTGCTGTGAAAAGGTGCCAAGCCATTTTCTTTGAAAATTCTGATCGGTAAAAATCACAGAATCACAGAATTGTAGGGGTTGGAAGGGACCTCCAGAGATCATCGAGTCCAACCCCCCTGCCAAAGCAGGTTCCCTACAGCAGGTCGCACAGGTAGGCATCCAGGCAGGTCTTGAATGTCTCCAGAGAAGGAGACTCCACCACCTCCCTGGGCAGCCTGTTCCAGTGAATCCAAAACTTAGTACTAAAAAAGAGTAAGGTGTCCTTCCTTAAAGTCTTTAAATACAGCTGTCAGTCATGAAATGTACTTGCTGCTAAAATCTGAATCACTTTGAGCCTATTCAGATACCCAAGATGATCTTTATCTGAAATAGTCTCTGTAGGGTCACTATCTGTAGATCACTGTTTCTGATTTTTTATATAAGCTTTAAAGTAAGTATTGAAAGGAGGCGCACTTTTTTCCTAGAGCTGCTTATGAGCTGTTGCCTTTGGAAGGATTTTACAAAGTATTTTATTATTGGTTGGTCACTTATTACTTGAAGGGTATCTTAGGCTTGAATTGATGTACTTCAGTCTTTCCCATCTAATAAACAGTGCTAATATCCCCAAAATGTTTGCAGATATGAAAAGGTCTCAGTACTAGAAAGACTGCTGGAGAGCAAGCAGAGGAAATACTGCTAACTTAAAGTGAGGCTTTCTTTAATCAAGATTTAACCTTACTAGGTATAGAAGTGAAACTTAAAGTTTCATTCTAATTTTGCTTCTGGCATCACAGTTTTGGGGTGCAACCTGAACAAAGAGAATTGGACAAAATAACTCTTTTGGATTTTTCAAGAATTCCTAAAATCCTTGTATTTTTAATCATTAGTTCATTCACAATCTCATCAGTTTGGTTACCAAGAAACTGTTTTTTATTCTCTCATCCCAAGAAACAATTTCTTGTAATTTTCTTCATTTATTATTATTATTTTTTAAATATTACTATTCCAACATGTTAATCAGAGTCACAGAGTCATCTAGGCTACAAAACACCTTGAAGATCATCTAGTAGTTCCTTACATCCTTTCTTATACGTCCAAATAATCAATTTCTGTAAAGGATTTCTGCAAAATATGTAAGAAATTTTTGAAGTTTTTACTGGCAGCTTCTGAAATCGTATTTCTGCCTTCAGGCTTCAGTTAGCAGGAGAAATCATTAAAGAAGTTATACAGAATAAAAAGCAGATAGCCTTTGTTAATGCAAATTTGAAATAAGATTCTGGTCATTGAAAATCTACAAGTTAATGCAGAGATTCAAACTCTTAAATGGTACTGAATTATGATACCTTATGTAAATCTTTAATACTGAACTGCTGTACTCTGACTATTTGTAATAATTTTTTATAAATTAACCTGAACTAAACCTTTACTACAACATAGCACTTATAATTTAGAGTGGTTGGGTTTGGGTTTTTTTTCAATGATCTAAAAACTAACTAAGTACAGACACGAGCAGCTTTACATTTAAGGATGTTGGAGTAAAAGTCTGTAACTAGGCTTCTCTGAGTTCCAAGATTTTCATCCTTACAGCTTTGGACATGAACATAGCTGCTTGAACTAATTTCCATTTCACTGAAATTTGTGGATGAGTAGAATTATTTAACTTCTCTCTCTATATATCTCTTGCATTTTTTTCCTCCATCATATCTTTTTCATTCACCACTCCCCATGGAAATTGAAAGAACAAAATGTGAAAACAAGACAATTTATTTGTCAGTAACTGATTTTGATGGTTTTGTTTGTTTGTTTGTTTTGCCATAGCTTAGATTTTTTGAAGAGGGTTAATCAGAATCCTAAGCAGAAATCTATACAAAATGGGAGCTGCAATGAAATTTTAAGTTACATTACAAATATGAAGGTATATGTTAAATTTACAATTTTATGGATGTACCCTGCTTTGTAATATGATATTACTGATCTCCACTGAATTCTACGGGAGGAAAGGTGCTTTATTACCCTTCTAGAATTCATTATTAACAGAGCAATACCTTAATAAAGATATCATTCTCAATTTTTTTTTTTTTTTTTTTTGTTAAAGAAGCAAGAAAAAAGTTGATGTGTCCTGCTGCATCATCACAACTGAAAGCTTCCGAAATAATTGAGTTTGATTATTAAAGAGAAGTTACCTTTGGGCTAAGATCAGAGAATTCCTAAGTATTTAACTTGTTCTTTGTATGCATGCAGAGGTCAAACTGTTTCTGCCTGTTCTTTTGGGAAGCTTAGTGCTGCCAATTTTGTTCTGTATGACAAATACAAGTGAAGATAAATGACCTTCATTTCCAGAGTTTAACTGAAGTCATTTTTCCAGCAAACTAAACTGCAATTAAAGAAAAACAAAAGTGTGGTTCACAGCTCTCTGCTGTGTTATAGCAATTGATCTGAATAATCACTACCTGTTTTATTTCTACTGCTTCAGACAGATTTTTAGAAGTGCAACATACACAAACAAGAAGTCTTATCTACTTGTCAAATTATTTGTTAAGCCACTGATTATCAAGGGGCCTGACCAAAGATTCTGAAGACAGAAATTGTGTTAATTGCCACAGGTAAACAGATACGCAGGATTGACTAAGAAGGAAATGAATGTTTTTGAGATTTTGAAAAACTCTATTTAAAAAGAAAGAAAAAAGAAAGAAAGAAAACAACAACAACAAAAGACCACTAAACTTGTTTGTTCGCTTGTTTCCTTGTTGTTTTCACAAGGAAGGATGTAACTATTCACTGTTTCCAGGAACAAATTCCCATTCTACTCAAACCATACATAGAACTTCAAATCTGTTCTTCTAAATTCCAGCAAGGACTCTAAATTTAAAGTTTGGTTGCTGTTCTGGTTCATCTTATGTAAATAATTACCCTGAACAAGTGGGCAAAAGTCACATGTTCCCATGTAATATATTTGGCTTAATGAATCAGCAGTATATCTCTTCTGAGTCTTGCCTTGTCAGCTTCTCTTAATTCTTTCTAGAAGTACATGAAGGAACAATTTATTTTCTTTTTAGCTACACTGTTGACCTTTGCTAAGCGAACTCACAAGGTATTTCTGAATTTCAAACACTGTAATAATATTTTCAATCTTGATTTACGCCCTAGCTAGATCAGTTTTACACCTGTATTATTAGGCAGTATTTTCACTGAACAATTTTTATTTATAATTAATCTCAAATAGTCTGAAAGAGATGCATAGTTATCTCTTCACAAAAGATGTGTAAAGATGTTCCAAAGTTATTACGGGTTAGTGCTTTGATTATATTAATTAAATTACACTAAACCACTGTGTAGAGATGGTTATTCAGAACCACAGGGTTTTAATTCAGATTAATGTGTTTTGAAGTGAACTGCACCAAATCAATTATGCCACTTATATTTAGAATGAACATGTTCATACGGTTTGTACATAAGTTTAAGTAATCTACTTTAAACTCACATGTTTAGTTAACTACTTAACTTTTTTGACTACATGTATACAGCATGGTAAATGTCATGGTCTCTAAGTCAATTTCAGCATTTATACAAGCACAGTGAAATTTGGTCCTCATTCTTTTACTTTTATTCAGGCATATATTTGAGAATAACTAGAGAGAATGTAGAATATTTTTTTTTAATGAAAATCCTTTCTCCTTCTAACAGCTTGATTAAATCAGATCAAAGAGTCATTGAACATATTTCACAAATTAAGTATTACAATAATTATCCCTTAGTTGCTTGATCTTTAAATAACTGTAGAAGTATACCTACTTAGCAAGTGATATTCATCTAAGTTGATAGTCAAGGCAAAAGCCCTTCTTAATTGATTCTACTCTTTTCAAACAAAATTTAAGTGCAAAATCTTCCCTCTGAGTAATTCTCTTCTAGCTAGTTTTGAGCCAAGGAAATTAAATCAACATAATATATTGCTAATTAACATTACTGATTCTCCTGCTAAAAAATAAACAAACATTTATGGATATCACTTCAGGTTCCCTCCAGGCCACTCTCCTCCCCTCTTTCCTGGCTGCTCACTCCCTTGATGCAGGCTGTACTCAGGCCTATCAGAGTGGTGATGAAGATCAGTGCCTTGTGCTTCCTGCTGCTCCAACGTCGTTCCTCATCGTGAGTTTCCAATTTGTCCCTGCTCAACTGGCTGTTTTGCTCCTGCCCTACTTGCGGCTGCTAGCTTTCCTTCAGTGATTTTCCTGTTCTGCTGTCCTTCCTGTCCTGGTTTTCTTCTTACTTGTCTTGCTCCTACTCTAATGATATTTTTTGCTCTGTTTTCCAGTGTCTTTCATGCTCTTATCCCTCCTTTGTGTGTCTTCCTGTCTATCCCTCCTGCTCTGGGATTGTTTTCTCAGCATTTAATGTCCTTTCTTAAATGCCTTCACAGAGACACCATAAGCTTATCTAATTGTGATAACAGTGATCTGTGCTGTCCAGAGCCAGATGGAAGCCACTGTGTTCAGCACAGTTCAGACCCTGATTGAACAGGCCATTCCTATTCCTTTTCCACTACCAAAACCCTGCCAGTTATGCCCTGTACTGTAATGGGCTCCTAAATTTCTTGTTTGGTCAGACTCAGACAATAAACTTGTCAAGACTTTCCCTGTGAAAAACCTTTAGAGATCCAAAAGGTGCACAATATAAATGACAGATTTCCTGTTATTTATTTTACACCCTTGTAAGCCTGAAGTGATTTTGCTCCTGTCAATGACCAGTTTAATAAGCCATTGACCATTTTTTATAGTCTTCACCCAGACAAAATTTTCTTGGCGGCTGGCAGGTTGGTGTTTCCAAAGGGACACAGCAATGTCTCCTGCCTTATAAGGCAAATAATGAAGGCTTTGTCATGTTCAAGCCATTTGCTTGCAAAAATGGTATCAACTCGTAAAAACCCATTCTGTCAAGAGTGATTAATTGATTGCAATGTAGAAATCAATTCAGAATATATATTTATTTTTAATTTTGAGTTTTACTTAGATCTTGACAGTCCCCACCTAAACTAAAATGACAAACATTTCCTGAAAGATTTGGTATTCTTCACATCAGGCTTTCATCATTTGTTGATTGATAACTGATGAACTAAATCAGGAAGAAAATACAAAACAAATACCAATCAGTGCCTACATTGACTTCAGCGTGGAACAAAGGTGTAAATGAGTTGCTAAGCTGAAGAAAGTGTAAAACTTTTCATGGAGATAGTGAAAACCCATATTGACTAATGCTTTCATGAAATCTGGAGATAAATCTTCCTGCTGCTCCCTGGCACATTTTCATTTTTTCTTGCATTCTCAACAATCGCTTGAAGCTCTGTTAAGCTTTTCAAAGCTGCCCATTTAGTACAGGAAGAAACTTCTTTGCTCAGTATTTTTGTTAGGAAATGTAGGAAATGTAAATGCCCTGTCCACTCATCAACAAAGACCAGAATATTTTCTCACAAATTAAGTGTTTGGAAACAAAAGCTCTCGTAATAAAATCTGATCGTGAATCTAGAGCAATGCGTAGTTGAGGCAAAAGGAAAGAAAAGATGTGTTTGAAAGAGCATGCCCAGAGGGCTTCAGCTTGCTTTAAAACTTCAGAAATGGAAATTAGTTATATGTGACTGAATGTAAAATTAGAACTAGGCAACCAGAGCTGAACCACTTAAAACTGTCTGGTGGTGCTCCGATCCAAATATATATTTTTTGCATCTCGTACTTAAGTTAAATCACTGGAAAGTAATGTTTCCATATTAAAGGGCAGAAGATTACAAAATTAAATTTTGATCCACCAGTCATAGAATATCTGAATTAAATGTCAGAGTAACATACCTTAATCATTGGCTGTCATTACCTGACTAATGTTCTAATATATGACAGGTCAATAACTTACTCTGCTTCTTAGTTGATAAAATCCATTCAAGGACATCTCAGGTCATTATTTTATTGAAGTTAAACAATTCTCGAATCTGCAAATAGTACTCCTATACTCAGTTTAGATATAAACACTTTTTTGTATTGTCTATAATAGTTCATGTAAGTGTGAGATCTTGAAAGTCTTAATTCAAGTGAAAGAAGATATCTTCTTAGGTTTTTCACTGCTATAGAAATGCATTGAATATAAGCTAGATTAACTGTACTACGTACTCATTATTTTTCGGAGCTTTTATAGGTTACAAAATCAGTTTTAAAAAGTTTTTCAACTCTTCTCAAAGAGTGACTACTAGTTTATAGAGCTGCAGCCAAAAAGGGTTTTGTAAGGAAAGTTTCAAACATGTGAAGGAAATTGTAAGCGTCATTATGCAGATCATCATTTAGCAGCCACTCATATCTGAACAGATGGTGAAATCGATTCAAATGAATATGTAAACATATTTTCAAAGATCACAGCACCCTAAAGGAGAGTGCTAGAATTTATTTATCTTGAACATTTCAGATGTCTTAAAATAAGACAGAGATAAGACTACTGAGGCAAACGTTTTCACTGATGATTACCATTTTAGATGTTTAAATACAAAGTATAGATCCTGGTCCTTAAAATCTTTTCATAGCTTCAAAGGTTTCAGAATTTCCCAATTTCATTTTTGTAATGTTGCATGACCTTTATGCAACTAAATTTCTGAAATGGGGTATATCCATGTCTGACTAAATTTTATCTTTTAATGCTTGATTTGCACTAAGGGTCAAGGGACATTCACAGGCTGACTATTTATGTAAAAGACATGGCTGAAGTTACGCCCTCTATTCTTCATAGACCCAAATTTTGAGAGGATGAAATCCTTTCTTACAACTCAGTCCACCTGGAGAGTTTAACTGGAGTGTGGGAGACACAAACCTTGTTTTTTTCTCATCTATGCTTCTTAACTCTTCCCTACCCTTTCTTTCCCTTCTGTGCCCTTCTGTTTTCTAAAATTTTATTCTCTGATTTTAAAAGCAATTTATGACTGACTGGTATCAGAAAGCTGTATTTTTCTTGGGATGATACGCTTTAAGTGTTACACTTTGTCATTTTGTATCACAGCAAGACTCTGTCACTGTTAAGAACATTCAGTTGTCTGAATCTACCCTATCTTTGACTTTTTTTCTTTTGTCCCTTAATCTTTTACAGTAGTAGTATAATGAAACTCTCTTGTTTTGTGTGCTAGTGGTTCATCTAAAAATCCGAAGCTTATCTGGTCTCTGAAATATCTAAGCACAAGCAACTATAGATCTAGAGATCCCTAATCATAATAAAACTGTTTTTTGATACTTACGCAGTCTGAACTATTTTAAGATATTGATTGGTTGCTCACATTTAGCTAACAGTTTACATAATGAAAAATACCTGTGAATCTCACTATTTTCACAGATCTATTATTTTTTAATTGTAAAGCAAGGATAGCTATCTTGTTACTTGCTCTTGCCAGGTTACCATGTAAACTTTTTGACTAGTATGTTGAGATGTTTGTATAAGAATAGATGCCATTTTTTGTTTGAGTATGAGCTCTTAGATTCTTTAGAGGCTTGTGGCCAAGATGCATTTTGCCAAACAGATTAAGGAGCCCTTTCTTCCCTCCCTCTCTCACCTAACCCCCTAGCTATTACTAGAGGGCCACTGAGAAGAAAGCAAGAACCAGCTTTTGTATATATGTAGCAAAAGGCACATACAATCATGCACAATCCTTGTGTGAGATGTTAACAGTCAGTACAGATAATTTAGCCACTATGGTAACCTTTTAAAGTTTAACTGACTCATATCTCTTTTTCATCTTCTCTGTAATTTCAGTCTCATCTGATACGTGTCTAGTTAACAGGAACGAAGAGTATCCTTAAATCTGTCTTGTCATATTCTTTTCATCTCCCAGTGAAACAAGAGTTCCAGTGCCAATTCAGTCCATCTTTTTTTTTTCTTTTTTTTTTTTTTTTTTAACTCCACATGCCTTTTTTTCACCCTACAACATTACAGCTGCAAGTACAGCAATTCATCAGAAGTTGGCCATAGAATTTGGGTATGGAGAAACAATAGGTTTTTTTTTTTTTTTTTACAGTGGTCTGCATATACTTTTGGCTGAAGTGTTTCACTCTTAAGTGTTCCTGTGCAACAGGAAATTAGAAATTCTGATTGCAATGACAAACTGTATTTATGAAGATACTCACACAAACATATTTATATAAATGGGCACCAAATATAAATCCTAGATTGAAAGAATAATTACCATTAATCATGAACTACAAGAGAGCATGATCCACATGACAAAAAATTTACCTTTAGAACATTTTGTAGAATAGTTGATCGGGAAAAAAAAAAAACAAACAAGGAAATTAAGCTTTTCCTACTACTCCACTATAATCAAGATTTTAATCAAGCCATGCAGATTCATCATTTCATTTGTTGTATGTATCTGCAATAGTCCTCACAGTAAAGCATCTGGAGATCTGCTATGTTACATGACAGAATAATTGTCTCAGATTATGGTAACCTCAAATGATCAAAATTGTAGATTGCAAAGGCTGAAGTATTCTAGGATTCTAGAAAAATATTAAGTAAAATATCTTGAAGGAATAAATCAAGAAGAACCCAATCAACATTAATATCTTAACAATCATAATAAAGAATCAGATATTTTTAATGTATACATTTTCACTCCTTTTATATTTGTTGCCTTCTTCTAGTTTTCTTTTGTCCCTGACTAAAAAAAGGCAAATCTCTCATATCCTGTAAGGCTGCTGTATATGTAGCAAAGTACTATTGAAGCTCATCTAAGAGCAAGAAAATCTGAAATGGAGAAAGATACACATTACAAAAAAGATAACTTTATTGCTTGAAGTTGTGCAGAATTTATATTATGTGTCATGAGATGATACTACAAAAATATTTTTCTGTGGCTTATGCAGCAAGCTGACGATCCAATTTATGAAATATTATTGGGAAAAAATAAGCATTTTTTTTTTAAATCCAAACCTAATATATTTATATTTTAGTCTTATTTATCCGTTATGTCAAGGCAGAGACATGCCACTGTAAGTTTATACTCACTGCTAAAGGCCTAAAGAAAAAATAAGATTGTCGAAAGATTGTCAGTAGCTCTGATTTTATGTGCCAATATGTCTCTTTGTTAGATCCATATTTGATTGGTTTGATACATCCTTTTCCAGATTATGGTAAGTGCTTCATATGATGGAGAGATCTCTGCAGTACAATATTACCATTTCTTGCAAAAAAAATTCTGTCTATCAACAAGTAAAGGAATTGAGTTGCCTCATTTCTCTACTTAAGCACACTCACTGGAAAATCTTGAGACACTGTTTATTCTTTCTATAATATTTGTTGGCTTGTGAATTCAGGTACCCAATCTACAAGGATTTGTTCATGTAATTTGTTAATCTACTTTTGTAAAGCCATTCAGGAATAAGTTGGTCATTCCTAACTGAAAGACAATAAGGTCACTAATTGTTTTTAACTTTGAAGAAAATCTTAGGATGTTTATATTATGTGTCTGAAAAATATATGGTAGTGAAGGGAAGTCATCTTTTGCTAGTGTGTTGCAGTTTACTTTTTGTTCATTTAAATATTTCCATAATTCCTGTCTTTTTACTTAAAACAGTATAAGTTTTATTGGTAAATTCTGAAATTTCTTTTGTCACTGGAAAACTTCCGGACACTGTATTAGTGATCCTCATTCTTGATTGTCCTTGAACAGAGAAAGTAAGATAGCTCTATAAAATTATAATTATAATACAAATGCCTTAAGGAAAATACCTGCACAACCTTATTCCTATCTAATATTTCTGAAAACAACTTCCAGAAATTTGTTTCTTGAATCATCTTCATTTCCCTTGATTGACTGATTGATTGCCTTGGTTTTCCCTTAAGACTGCAAGTATCCAGGTGGCAAACACAGAATGGGCTGCTTAGTTATTCTTCAGCTTAAATATACTGATCATCCTAAGTCTACCAAGTGAAATGCATAGCTGCTTTGGAAGATCAGAGAAAAGATCATTAAATAGTTCATAAAATTTTCACCTTTCATTTTCACAGTGTTTCAGAACACGTGTTCCAGAACAGAACTGCATTCACAGGTAATAAATTATGCATGAATTAAATTCAAATTATGGTACATGGAAACAGGGAAACTGAATGTGTTGATCTTCTTTGGTAGCTTGATCTCCTGAGATGTTTTGAGAATAAAGTTGCTATCCCATAATTGTCTGATCCCTTCTTTGTTTTTGGCTCAAATCTTGCTTTCTGAGACATTTCTTGTGATAAGACTGACTTATATAGGAGATGAGAGGTGGTTGTTATCATGTGGCAGTTGGCATCACTATGAGGACAATTATACATTTGAAAGCATTTCTTTCACTGAGGAATGGCCGAAGGAACTGGAAATGTTCAGTCTGGAGATGAGGAGGCTCTCTTTAACTACCTAAAGGGAGATTGTAGTGAGCTGAGTCTTGGCCTCTTCTCTCATGTAACTAGTGATAAGATTAGAGGGAATGGCTTCAAGCTGCGCCAGGGGAGATTCAGGATGGATGTTAGGAAATACTGCTTCTCTGAAAGAGTATGGTCAGGCACTGGAATGGGCTGGCCAGGGAGGTGATGGAGTCACCAACTCTGGTGGTGTTCAAGGAATGTTTGGATGTTGTGTTGAGGGACATGGTTTAATGAGAACTATTGTTGATCGGTGGATGGTTGGACTGAGTGATCCTGTGGGTCTTTTCCAACCTTGGTGATTCTACAATTCTATGATCCTCCAGAGCTGTTTGCCTTCAGAAGAGAGTGCTTAGGACCATTTACTGGCCTGTGAACAAAATAACTCCAGCTTGCTATGGGAGACTGGGATATGATACCATTTTATCCTGTGAAGGCAAGATACAAACTGGCACCTCCGTACTTCCTCTTATCTGCTGGAATGGCCCAGAAGATAGGAACAAAAGGAGTTCCTGCTGAGATCCGAAAGCCAGAAGCTGTCACTCTAAAAAGAGCTGACTCTTGAGTCACTTTGGACTTATTTATAAGTTTGTACTGCCATTGGAAGGCATCGCCATTGTCACCATTCTCTCTGTGGTCACTGTCATCACTGTCAACCAAACAATGCCCAATGATCCACCACTACTGAAGATCAGTGACTGAACTACAAACCACGCTAAACCCATGGTGGTGACTATCTCCCTCTTTTTTTTCCTAAAGAGACTCCTTGCTTCCATTTCCTGTCTTTTCTATCACCCTTCTTCCCTTCTCCATCTCCCTGAATGACTAGGATTTGTTATAAACTGGTTGGGCTAACGTTTGACCCATTGTGTCTTAATCTTGCCATCAAGTATACATGTATTAAAAGAACCTCCTCTCCCTTCTATAAATTGGAGTGACACAATCACCTATAAATGCAGGATACTTTTCTTCTCACAAGCACATATGATCAGAAATGTTTCATAAAGCATTTTGAAAATATTAATAGAAGAAAATTATATAGCTCTGTTTCTTGACTCGTCTAAAATTGATTCAGTGACCTGATTAATCAAAACTGAAATGAATGGAGGTATAACCACCTTGCTGTTAAATATGTTCAGAGTTGTTTCCGTCTGGACTATGAATTCATGTGATAGAGATGTTTTGCTTTATTTCATTTGAAAGAAAAAAGTTCTTGCCAGGAAACATTTATTATCTGTAACTTTTAGAGGTCTTCTGAAACTGTCTTGGCAAAAATAGATCAGAGTGGAGACACAAAAAATATACTCAGAAAGAAGTAATTGTGACCCCATCCCATGTCAGAACATTTTTTGTTGTATTGCATCGTTTCTCATGCTGGTGAAAATCTCAGGATGCTTGCTCAAGGTCCTGACCTGCAGATAGAAGAATTTTTGATTGAGATTTTTCAGTGTTGTCTGAAAACTTTTTTGAATCCTCTCATCCAAGCAAATATCCTGACCTTTAAACATAAAGGGCATACAACATCCTTAAAACAGTCAAAGGTTTTTATTTTATTTTGAATGAAAAGATGAGCATAAATCTTAAGAAGAATGAAATTATTCTCTTCCACTATGTTCTATTAACAGATCCTGCAGATCCTTAGGGCAATGATCTATATCAGCTTTATAGAGGATTACAGCAGTCAGTTGGTAGTTCATAAGACACCAGAAATTCAAGTGTTTGCTTATTTTCAACTTATAATGAAAAAGGGCCCAAGGACCTGCTATTAATATCACTGTATCATTCATGTCACTATCATGAGACTGCCTTTAGCAACTTTCTAAGTGGTATTTACCCTCAAACTGGTACTTGAACAGCTTGTGTAATATTTGCCTCCCTCAAAAATAAATCACTATCAAAACTTTCATATCCCCAGACATGTGACTATACCATCAGCACTGACTGTTTTCCTACATGACCTTTTTCAATATATTTAGAACTGTCTTATTATTCTTGACACCAACATCATTTCACACCATGTGAAAGACTTCAAACTAAGCGTCTGCAGGTGGAACTGCTAAATGAAATCTTGTCTGACTTTTCATTACCTCCTGGAAGAACTATATTCTCTTTTTGCAATGGTTATCCTGTAGGAATAGTAAAATATATTGCTCAAGGGCATTTTGCAGAGAAGCATTTGCTGCACTGAATGGTTTTACATCATGGAATACCCTGATGATTTTGAAACTCTAACATTATGTTAATATATCTGACAATGTAAGACGTTCTTGCGCCTACATCCACATTAGTCGTGAACCTAGATATGTCTTATCATCTCATTTTTAAAGCTACGAAAGAATGCAGAGATAAATAGCTACACATTGCTTGCCCCAAGGACAGTGAATTGTAGGTGTCAAAGCAGAGAAGACTAATTAGTCATCATCTACTACCTCAAGGTCAGAGGAAGAGGTTTTCTGTAGCTTGCATAAAGTGATCACCTACTCTGTCCTATGGTCAGAGTGTTCCTCTCAATTTTTTCTTTCTCTGTACCTTCTGTCCGGGCAGCCATGAGGAAAAACCTCCAGTATTCAAGTCCTATTTTTGCAAAGTGATTTGTTCATCACGAAGTCTTTGAATAATACGTAATTTATTTTCCTCATAGAGTCAATTGATCATGCCGTCGCCTTGGCTGTATTTCAGTAACTGAGGGGACTGGCATTGAAGTCTGTTTATCTTCTCATGCATTCTCATGTGTTTTGGTTCTTTTTGATGCATGCCAGGATTGTGCAACTTTGAAGACTAAAGCCATATTGTACTTCTGTGTGTTCAGTGTGCATGCATGGTAAACAATTGTCCATCCTCATTCAAATTTTCCTATTTATAATGTCTTTGAAATGGCTTTATGCTATATTAATACTGAAAATAAGTTAATCATCATTTCTAATACACTGTCATACAAATTCATTCATTGCCATTTAAAATTTCAGCCAAGTAAGATTTTTGCCATTTACAAGAATTTTCCTTAAAGCATACTGTCAATGTCACATTTTACACCATTCTGTATTTGACTAGATAAAGCTATTGCTTAAATAAAAATAAATGAGTAAATAAAATAATAATCGAATTCTCTCTGTACTCCTGTGATTAACTACATGCAATTTCAGTGAAGAAGCAAGTATTCTTTTTTAAATAGGCTTATCTTACTTGTATAAGTAGGACAACTCTTCTGACCTTGCCATGTGATTCTAGTCAGATAATCTGCTACCATATTATTATTATATTTCAAGAAGGGTAAAAAGGATGGACATATTTGATTTTCAGGAGAGAAGGATCTTCTTTCTGTGGGAAAATCATGTAACACCATCATATAGGAGAAGTGTGACTGATGCTCCATATTCTGAAATATGACCAAATATTATTAAAGCTGTTCTAAAATAATTCATATTCACAATGAAATGGCACTCCCTTTCATTTAAGGCATCTTTAAGGTGTATAACAAAGTTAACCAACTAGCTGGCATCATCACTGTGCTTCTATTTCTGTTTCTGTTCTGTTTTCCCTTCATTTAGTCAATCATATGAACAGAACATTTGCTTTCAAGCCAAACATTGTTCAAACCTTAAATCGGTTTCTTTTCCATTAGGTCTGTAACAAATCAGAAGGGATACTACAAATATCAGTTGTAAGTTTGTGTTAAATCAATAAAAGAAAAAATTCAGATGATGATTAAGGAGAGGTTATCTTTTAAACCAGGACAAATAGCTTTTTCCTAACATTTAGGTAGGAACATAACATTATATATTGCGGGTACATCAAGATTTTCAGGATGTCATTTCTGCAATGCTTTCAAAACACCTGAAATCATGACAATCATGTTAAGAACGACCGAAACTTCTGAGAAAAATTGCATTTCTTTCCATCTGTATCTCAAGTCATATGATGAAAGTGAATTTCATTTTTTTCTCTTTGAAAGATGACCTCTCTATATAGTATTATGAAAAGGGACAAAAGTTGAACAAATTATTTCACTCAAGACTGGGAAACAGATAGGAGAAGATTATTCCACAAATGCAGCTTTTAGTTAAACAAACTGCTAACTTTTCTGTAAAGTTTTGCAAAAAGCATGTAAGAGTCCGAGTTCTAATCAAGTTGACTATTTTGTTCTTTCTTCATTCCTAATCATTGATAATACTCATTTTGTCTTTTTGCTTGCTGAAAATTCTAACTGATATCATTCAAGACCTCACCACAAAAATTCAAGACCTCTTTAATGCATCTTAGTAAAGTACAGTTTATTACTGCATGTCGCTGGGTGATTTCTTTTTTAGATGTTACTTGGTGTTACATCTTTGAGTTAATCTGCCACTTTATCTTCTATTTTTGATACATCACCAAATATTATAAAGTTCTGTAATACATTCAGCTTTGACTGTTTTGCATTATTTTTTATTTTCAGCAAGATATATTGCATTGTTTTCCATAAAATTTTCAAATTTAGATATAAAAATGTACTTAACAACAAAGAACTATTGAAACTATTTCTTTGAAAAGTCCCTACAGCTGTGAAAATTGCCCATTTATTTCAGCGTTTTATTTCTTACCACATTGGAATCATCCCTGTTGTCACTGAATGTGCACACTGTGTTGAAGAGCCAAGAATGGTCTATTAGCCAAATAGCCTTTCACTTTCTTGCATGTCCATTAGTACCTTAGAGAACTCTGACAAATACGTCAAAAAATTACCTTCTTCTCCAAAAGTGGTGTGGATACTTTGTACCATAGCATATTTATCCTTAGGTGATCCTTGACTCCCATTTCTGCCATTTTGCCTTCTTTTAAGCTCAGACTGATCTGTGGTTATCCAGATCATTACCTGGTTTTCTTTCACAAGCAGATATCGCTACTTTCACCTTTTATTCCTCTATCAACAGTTTCAGTTTAAGTAATACTATATATTCATCCATAAAAAATAGTTTCAAAGAGAAAATATCCTCACCTCTGTGATGAAAAAACAATACAGAATTTACCTTCTTTTTTTATTTTTCTGATAGAACTTCATCTTTCTTGCATATTATATGTATAATGTCTTTACCTGCCTTGTATATCTAAGGATCTACCCTGACAGATTTTCATTAAACTTTGAAGTAATGGATACCAAATGATTGCATTCTATTTTTTTGCTGTATCATGTATTTCTGGTTCTGAAAGGTATCACAAAATCCAGTGCTAATCCTATTAAAGTTTTCATTTTATGACTCAGAAAGTGAATGTGGTTTGTGGTGTACTGTAGCAAATACAGCATTTCATTAAATAAAACAAGAGCGATATGTTTATTTGTTTCAAATCTGTTATGAAAATTCACTTATTAAGCCTGATCAATAGGGTTGGGACATTTTTTCGTTTGTTTTTTAAATGATTAATTTTGCAGAGGTAAAGACCCTTGCAAACAGTGCAGTTATGATGAATTTGTGGTCATCTTTCTAAATTACACTGCAAAAAAAGTTAAGGACATACAATTTTTGTAACACACTAAGTCACAATAGAAAATCAAGAGTATGTAACTCGTAAGAGCATTTTTGAATTTTATCACCTATAATTTCTCACTTTCTGTATGGCAGCTCATTTCTGAATATTTTGAAAAGGCATTGGCATGATTAATGAGGATTACTATTTTATTATTTTCACAAATGCAGTTATCTGCTTGTCCTTGAGATTTTTTAGAAAACTTAAGTATTATCTGGGAATTACTTATATTCTAGCAAGCATGGTCTTGTGTGAAACTCTGCCTTGACATTATATGTTGTGGATAAAGCATAAGGACTTTATCATTTGTTTCTTTTCTTGGTTCTGAAAGGCTTATGCAGAAATGGGCTGTGATAAACCAAATTCTGATTTGTAGCATCAGCCAAAACAAGTAAGTTGAACAGTAGTGATGGACTTGTTCCATGTACTGCATTAAGTAGATGGGAGAGAAATGAGGGAGGAATATTTGGCATCCCAAATGTCTCAGGCATGTGGTGTCATATTATATCCATGCCACATAGTGTTTAAATGGTGTTACAAAACTAAAACTGCAATACTTTCCATAAACCACTGAGAAATCACTTTAAAAGTTCCACATGTAGCTTGCTCGAGCAGTAGAAATTTGGCAAGGAGCTCCTCTGCAGCCCATCTGGAGGTATTATAAGTGTTAAACCTGTGGTTTATGCTTTGATGTACCTCATTTTGATATCTTCTTGTGAATTCTGTTTGAGCCAAAGACTAAACTAATCATAAAGTTTAAGTGCAAAATCTAGCTCCCTTAATGGGGGGAGTAAGCTTCCAATGAGTAACACCATGATATTCAGATCAGTATAAGCTCATACTCTTGTAATGCTTAGACATGTTCTGTTGGAGGGTGTACTTTGTCAATGTATGGTTAATTTGCATCCAGAGATTCAGGTTAGATATTAGCATAATTATTCTAATAATAAGGTCACTGAAGCATGGAAAGAAATTGCCCATCTAGACTTTGTTATCTCCTACACTAGGTATTTTTAAGGGTTGGCTTCACAAGCAGGCATCAGGAATGACAAAGATATAGTAGTTTTTCCTGCCTTGTGCCAGAGAACTCAGTGACCTCTTGAAGTCCCTTTTGGCTTTATTTTCCTATGATTCTATGAAGATTTGAAAATAAATATAATAAAAGCTTTGAGATGCTCACAGACTTCAATACTGGAGCCATATAATGTTTTGAATAGATGACACAAGTGCTCTGTTCCTGGGACTTTTGCCAGCTAAAGGGTTTTGAACTATGGCTTTCCTGAATACTTATACTGCCGAATCCCTCAATTTATCTCTAGTGAAGCCTTTATTCTTAAATCCATATAAATAAATTAGGCATCTGAACAGAAGAGAGCACACTCAAATTGTTGGGAATTGATTAGTATGCTGCGAGTGCTAATAAATACAAATACATACCTCTATAGAGGACGTTTCTCTAATTTAGTCAATTTCCCCTTTCACCTGCAGAGACCTCCTTGACCTCTGATCTCTGTGTGGGTCATCAGATCAATTACAAGCACATGCAGATGTAAAGATGTAAAAACTTGTCTTTTAAAATTTTGAAAATTGCCTTAAAATGTACATGGAAATGTCATTACAAGATACATTCAAAAGTTAGGTAATGCTATATGTTAATTATTTTATTATCCTATTATGGTACCTTATTTGTGTAAGTTGTGTGGATTTATATTTATCACAATCTAATATTTTTCTAAAAAGATTTTTTCAACAAGAGCTAAGCAATAGCACCATCTAGAAGAAGTATTGTTTCAGTTATATGTTAGTTGCTACTGTTTCCATCCCTTTTTCCTTCTTGATGGAAGATAACTCTAATAAGCTTCTGAAATTAATTCTACGTCTTTTAATTTAGTCAAATTTGGGTGGACATTTATTAATTTGCACAAGGCATTAGAAACTTAATGTAAATTCATATTCCTCTATGTAAAATGAGGTTTCTGTAAAACTTTTCAGTGAAATAATTATAATAAAGAATTAATGAAAAGAACATTTTTCCTGTGCATCAGACTGAGAAATGGCCAATCCATTCTAGGCACTTTTCTAAAGTACAAAGATAAAATCAGATACTTGGAAGAAGGGATAAAGCTTAGAAAAGTATAAGAAACTGAGATTGGACCTTAAAATTGAAAAAGCTGAAAACTCAAGATAAGCATTGATACACTATATAGGATATATGCTCATATCAATAACATTGGGCCAATACTAACATGTCACATGATAATGTAGCTTAGTTAGATAATACCATGATAGCCCTGATAAACTTTTCTCCCAGAAAAAAAAAAAATAAATAAAATAAAATAAAATAAAATTTTATCTGTAGGCAAAGATTGGGTTTTCAAGTGTGTAGCACACCAAAAAAAAAGTTTCACTGACGCTGGATCACTGAATGGTTGAAGAAGTGAATGGTTAAACTCCAGAGAATGAATGATTGAACATCCCTCTCTGGATATTTATGCTAGTACTATAAATTTAGGAGCCGAGTTGAATAATATTAGTGCTATGAATATTTATGCTTAAATTTGGAGATTCAGTCTCTCTAAATTCCAGAAATTGGAACTTGGCACTTGAGCTATAGAATCCTCATGAACTGTCCAAAACAGTTTTAGTCAATCAGTAGCCAGTGTATCTAGCACCATTCAAGTGTTTAATGTATTTTAGAAGGTCTATATTTTTTTTCAGGGAGGAGACTTATGGAAGATTTTTTTTTTTTTTTTCCCTAGAAAAAAAAGGTTCTCAAAGTGAAATTTTTAATGTCAATGTGCATACATACCTGAGCTAGCACCAAGCAGTGGTTACACAATCATAGGGCAAAGTGAGCACTCTATTCTAGAAAATAGAATATGTTTCCCATAGATGGCTTGTAGCTTGAGCTCCTTCGGGCCATGGTCATTATCTTGATGAAAGTTCTCATCTGGCTGCAAATGGAATCAAAGCTAGTTTGGGAGCTGCCATGCTATGCTTCTTGACACACTGTGGACAACCCACTGAGGCTTTCATTGCTCTCCTTGAGGAGATGAAATCACCAAAAAAGACACAGCAAAATTGTAGTACAAATTGAATTGCCTAAAACTCATGTTTCTTCAGAGGTAGAGTGCCTCTCTTATATATAACATAAATGATAGCTAACCTGGAGAAGCTGTAAATTTTAAGAGAATAGAAACCACAATTCCATAGCTTCACATGAAAGGTGTTGTGGACCTTAATTTTTTTTTAACCTACACATGGCTATTTCCATAACTTCACAACTGAGATCTGTTATTTTATGCAAAATTAATATGGTAAGGAGATCTACTATGTACCAGTTGTTTTTCCAATTTAGAATGAGTTGAAAGAGAATCAAAAAGAAAAATAGCATAGCTAAGAAATATGGTGTATAGACTTCTACTTTTTTTTTTTTTTTCTTTTGGGTCAGTTTATAAATATCAGGAATGTGACATATGTCTTTAACATATTTCAACTTACATTTAAAATGCATTAAACGTAACTGATTTAGACTGTTTTTTTTATATTCTAAGTACAAAGAAGCAGGACATTAGTATTTAGTGTGCTTTTAATTAAAATAGCAGTTTACTCTAAGCCCTGGAATTAATTACTTTTTGAACTGCTTCTCTGCTTTGCTAATAATGTTTGGCAGTTTTAAAATAGAGTAGCTAAACTTGAGGCTATTCATTTTAGAAAGCTGATGCAGAATACATTGGATAAGCAGAACTGTAATTAAAAAAACTGTCATGTGCAAGTTCATACAATTAATTTAACCATGAAGACCTCTGTGAAAAACTGCATATGTGAACTGTGAATGAAAAACTGTTCAGAAAATGGAAATCAAAGCCGATTGTTGCATTATTGACCTAATGACACAAAATGTTGCCCTAGCAAGGATTTTAAACAAAGATGATTACCTTTCCACAAGCTTTGCCCTTGGAAAGAAACAGTACGTTTTGCAAGAAATGTGTACTACAAATACTGTAATACTGTTTTTTACCATATGTAACTATGGAGAATTATTACAGAATTAAATAACAAGACATGCATTTTAAAGTAGAAATTGAGAAATGTTTTGACCTGTTAACAATGTGCTGATGTAAAACGTAGTCAAGGAAGGATTCTGTATTTATAATTAGCTTGCAAAAATGACTACCTTGATACCTACTAACATTATGCTTCATTTAGAGTATTTTGATGCCAGTCTCCTAAAGGCAAAACCACCAGTTATGTGGAACAAGAAATACTCTCCAGACAACTTTAGGCATTCATTAATAGGTTTCTACATAAGGCAAATAAACTTGGAAGTAATACAGAGACCCAAGGATGGACAGATGTGGAATTAGTGTGTCAGTTACTAGCAGGGACTGGTAGTTTGATTCACATTGGTATATAAAATTATAAAACAGTATCGTCCAGTTGCCAGTCGCACCTGTAGGTGATGATGTGTCAGTGGCTCTCTGGAGTGCTTTTCCTCTTCTTCCTAGGTCAACTACACCTTGGATTTGCTTCGACATAATTCTGTTTTTACTCATGCACATTGTGTTTAAACCTCAGAAACCTGCTGAGTGGTGTAACTGGATGAGATGATCCTGAATAAATCTATCAGAGGTTGCCAGTGAATACATGAATTCAGATCCTCAAAAATATTTGATTTTCACTGCCAGTTGTTGGTTTAATATTTAATAGTGAAGCTTCCTGTATTCGGATGTATTTGTAATGAAACAGTGCTACCTGAGAAGATTTGTTTGCAATGGTACATATTAGGAGGGTGTTCTGCTTATCATCACATATCCAGTCTTTCCTATCTCTGCCAACCTTCCCTCTTCTCCCCACCTCAGGATTAAGAGCAGAAAAGTACAATGCCAGTCTAAACTATGTGTTAATCTAGAAGCTGGTAATTAAAATTGAACTTCATTTGGACTGATAAATGTGTTTCCAACAGCCTCAGTGAAATTTTGTTGATTTACACCTGCTGACCCAGCTGGACATGTACTTCTAATTCAGTGTTCCCATATAACTCTTCTTCTTTTACTGTCATCTCAATCTAGTTACCAGAACATCATTTATTTACTTGTAGCTTTGCTGTATATGCTACATATATAAACCTTGTGATGGATATCACAAAGACGCTGACTTGGCAGTAAAAAAATAACATGCAACATTCCAGTTCTTTTCCTCTAAGACATTATAATTAAGTCTTTTTTGAATGAGGTTTACAGTAATGAGCATTTCCATGCAATCTAACTATAATGTATTTCTGTCCGAAATGTGTGACCTGCCACTACCTCCTTTATTCTCTCACAAGTATAAAATGTTTGACTAGACAGCAAAATTCATACTCTTCTTTCCACTACATGAGATTACAAGGATACCATTTAAATAATAAAATAGAGCCACTCTGCCTCCCTAGTGTAAAAAAGGAGTATTTGTCTTTAAATTTAATTTGAGTCCTATTAACAGTTCCCAGGAAAAATGAACTAAAGCTGTTCCAATTGAACATTAATGAAATAAGAATTCATTTAACTTTCCGATTAATTCTTTTAAGATTCTATACTGTCAGGTAGGAGAAACCATGCTGTTCAGTCTTAATAAAGACTTCATTTCCATTGTTACTGGCAAAGAGAATATTTCACAAACTTGAAAAATCCAAGCATCTTCATGACAAAATTAAACTTTGTTATAACATACAGTAGAGAGAAGTACTTTCGTACATTTTTCACACAATCTTTGTGTAAATCATTATTTTTAAATAAAAAATTTCAGGTGGGACACACATTTGCTATTGGATATATTTCTCCCAAATGCATTTGTAGGAAGAACAGTTCAGGCAAAGCTGTAATGAGATGGTTCAGAGTTAACTAAGATGAATCAGCTAATATCTAATAAACCACTGAAACAAGGATATTCACTGTGGTGCGTAGTCTACTTTACCTGTACATTGTGCCAAGATCCCAATGGCATCGATCAGTAGGCTATAAGTCATTACCACAGCTGTTATTTCTAGACGTTTTCCATTCACACATGGCAAAACAAAACACAAATGAATACTCTGTTAGAGTATTTGAACATTATTAGTTAAAGATGACTGATGTAGAAGAAATTTTCTGTTCCTCTGTGAATTGATAGGGAGGGTTATATTTCAGAACACCAATAGAGGCAATGCCCAGAACTATTTCACTTACACTAGTAGAAAGTTCCTGAAGTCCATCAGCAGCTTCTATTGGCTGCCTGCAAGCACTGGAGTCCTCATGAGGATGAAGTCACTTGATTTTATTGAGAAGACCATCCTACAGTTTACATTTCACTCTTCCACTTGGCATCCTCATGGTTTTATCTGGTGTTTTCATTTTGGATTAACATTTTCGACTTATCAGGATTCTTCCCCTCAGACTCCCACCATTTATCCATGTACTTCTCCCCCCCCTCCCCCCCCCTTTTTTTTTTAATGTTAAGATTGAGCAAGATTTCAGAAAGGATTCATTTTAATTCATGTAAATGAAATATTTAAGTGTGTTCTGCCTTGTATGAGTGTTCATATTTGAATTAGCATAGTCCAAATAAAATGAAGTCAGAAACCTCAAAGTTAACTTGTAATCCTCATTATACAAGATAAAGCAGTTCTACTAGGAATACCAAATTTCAAAATTCTGCATATGCATATGACTGTGTTTATGCAGATATGTAGCATTTGATTTTAGCAAGATTTAGAAATCTGAAACACAGTTTAGGCTGTAAAATGAAAGATGGCCTACATATTTTGCAAGTTTGAAAAACTCCTGGAATATTTTCTTGTGTGTGCAAATATGAATCACACAGGAGAATATTTTTCCAGTCAAAGGATTCTTTTACAGATTTAAAAATGGGTGTGTATCTATCTAAATATTTTGTATGACCCTGAATTATTCTTTACTATTGGATCCTGAATCCTTTAGTACCTCATATCATCCTTGAATCTAGCAGTCTTTCTTAGTATTAAATATTAGTTTTAATAATAAAGTACTTAGAGAAGGACTGATAAAATATTTGCAAATAATATATAATAATATATTTGTAATTTATTACTTCATAATAAAAATCAAATAGTTACAGTCCTTTAATGCATTTATCCAACATAACTTTTTTGCTGTAAAAACGTAAAATAATGTTGCATGTGATTTTGCAGTTGGTCTTTACTTACAAAACCAATTTTTGGTTATATGGTGGTTATTAGGTTTAAAGAGTCAATGTTAATGTTAACTAATAAGCCAATTAATGCGGTGTGGTCCCAAAATCTAGTAAAATGTTTTTAGTAAGACTGATCTTTGTAAAAGAGATTTTCACAAGCATATAATATGGCTGTTTTTTGGCAACTAGGTAGAAAAAAATATTTGGGGAAAAATGCAAGTAGCAGTTTTAAATTAAGTTTTCATTGTGTTGTAAGTTAAAGATGTAGATTTTTTGAGGAGGAAAATATATATTTTAGAATTAATTTTAGCTTCTGCCATTTTGGTTTCCATTAAGCACATTCCTATGATTTGTATTCAACAGATTTCTTAAAATTCTTAGTCTGTGATAGATGACTCAGAATGTTATCTTGGGAAAGTTTTGATGTGAGATTTCTGTACTCTTAAAATGTCTTATTTGGAAACTGATTATGTATATGTTTTTTTTATTTTCACTTTTTTTTTTCTAAAACTTTATTTTGATCACAGTGGTAATCACAAAACTCCTGCAAAATAAATTGGAAAGGAAGCTTTCCAATATTTCTGTTTAACAACTTTCTTCCAGATTCTGTCAATAATTAGCATGGAATTTCAAGAGTTCTTTTGTATACCAATATGTCTATGCTTAATGATAAAACGATTCACCAAAGTGTGAACATGTGAATTACCAAAACAAACAAAAAAAAACACCAAAACAAAAAACAAACAAACAAGAATAAAGTAATAATTGAATCCTGGCTAGCACTTTTGCAACTATCATTACTTCAGACATAACAGCTGGCAGTGGTTTTCTAGGTCAGTGATCCCCAAAAGTTTTTATTCATGAATCTGTTTTTGTTCATGAATTTGCAGTATGTACCTTCCAATACACATATATTTTACTTATATATTATATACATATACCACTGTACTAGTATATTATGTACATTATGAAATATATGTCAAAAAAATAAATTAAAAGATTAAATAAACCTGAAAGAAACACATTTTTTAAAATTGTTTAATTTATTTAGTTTCATTTTTTAGTGATACAAAAAATACTTTCTTCCTCCTCCTCTCCAATGGACTGTCTCATGCATCTGCAGGGGTGCATCCCACTTTAAGACAACCATTCTAGTTAAAGCAAAGACTGAGTGCAAAAACAGCCTTGTCAATTCCTGTGTCACCCAACAAATACCTTTTAATTAATTCAGTTTCTGAGTGAGCCTAGATCAGATGGGAATACTCTGCTATCATTACCACCACCATCATTATTACTAATGCTGAGCTAAGAATCCTGTAGAAAGATGTCTGTTACCTCAGTGAAATCATGATCTTATATATATGAGATGCATAGAGCAATTAGCTTGTAGTAAATGCTGGGCTAATTATGAGTAACTCTGCAGATAAAAAGCACCAGATCTCTCTTCTTTCCTTGTTTAGATTGAGTTGTTTTTTTTTCTGATATTTAAGTGTTATAATACAGGCTGCCTTTAAGAGCAACAAGAAACAAGAAATGTTTTTCCAATAAAAGCTAGTGAAAAGAGGTGCTCTAACCCTGCTATGTTCAGGGCGTTTGGTTGGAGGCATGGAGCCTCAGAGTCCTTTTGCACTTATGGGAGAGAGGTTTGTAAGTGCCCAGAAAATGGGTAATAAGAGAATTGGTTTTAAAGGTGACCCAAAGATGCCATTATCCTGACATCAAAGAGGACCAGTTTCCATTGTTTCAACTTCTGTCCTAACTGAAAGAAATATTGGGCAACACCAGGCTAATGAGTTATTCTGTGCAAAAAGATTTTACTCAAAAGGTGAAATGGGTGTTGCTGAGATCTTCATACTGATAAGATTATCAGTATCTGTTTTGAGGGGAGTTTCTTAAGTTTAGCATAACTTTCTCACGTGCTGCTTTCCCTTCAGGTGCTGGCAAACAAGACTGCTCCTGAAACATCTTTCAGTTTAGTTTCATCCATAAATAACACAACTCACACGCTAATAGGCTGCTCCAATTTGCAATCCAAAATTCAGTAAGTGGGGGCAATTGGGAGATTCACTTCAAAAACACCCTTCTGATCTGAACCAAAGCATGAATGTAGATGTGATGATTGGCTTGGTGATTCATTTTAGCATTTCCAAATGTCAGGCTGTGTACATTTGTATTATTATGAGCCCGTAGTTTGGAATCTAGCAACAAAAAACATTTGCAGAGATCATAACGAAAAGTACATTTACGATTACATACATCAGCATAGAATTCACACTATTTTTTTAAAGTGTAGAGAAGTGAAATATCATTCTTATTTCTTCTTTCCCACCCTCAGAAGGGTAGATTGCTATCCATAAAACTGTAAAACAAATTCTCCTCCATTTCAGAACTTAGCTGTTTCTTGCAGTTCAAGGCATTTTCTGTATAAGAGTGTGGGAGTGACTCATATCTACTTGGAATCCTTAAAGTTTTTTTTATCTACGCCAAGAGGAATTAATTCACTTAGTTATTAAAGGACATAGTAATCAATGGTAAAGTAGGGCTAGGATAAGACAGCCTGAAATGGCCCAGAAAATAAGAAAGATTTTAACTGATAAATTTACAGGGGCAATTTACCTCAAGTACCTCCACATTGGGAAATTTTTGACTGAGACTGAGTAATTTTCCGAACTATATCCTCTGGTTCAAGGAGAAAATCATTCACATATGTTGCTAATTCTACTACATGTTACAACTGAAAGCAAGCTAATTCAATCCTGATATTTAAAGAGATTCTTTTTCTCCTTTATGATAAAAAGGAGAAAATCCTTTTTATCCCTTTCATCATGCTTCTTCTTCCCCGGTGCTTAATTCTATTTATTGTATAAACAAAGAGATTAACTATAGAAGGAGAAAGCAAGACAGAAATCTTATTAGTTTCTTTTCTTGTGATTGAAACACCGCTAAACACAGTTCCAGAGGAAAAGATTTTTATCTATTGAGTGTCCAATCCTTGACTTAGCACTAAATGAAAGACTGCACACTAGTGCTTCTGTCAGAATTGTCACCAATATTTTCATACTTGTTTGTCTTTTCTTTCACTTTGCAGATCTCAGCTAAAAAATCTTCCATATTGCCTAAATTTGTGTCCATATGGTTGGTCTTCTTTCTGCCATCCTATCCATCTTCTCACTGATCAGTGCCTAAGGAACTACAGGACTTTAGGAAGGAATTGCTCCATATCTTGCTGAATAAAATCTTCTGAGCCCAAACAGACCCTCATAAAAATCAATAGAAAAACTCAACTGTGAAAGTGAAAGAAGGAGGCTGGCAGAATGTGCTATATAGAGAGATTGCCACATAATGGATGGTTAAAACTGAAAAAAAAAACATTGCACTGTATGTACAGAATCAAGAAACACAATTGTGTTTGGGTGCTTTGCTTATTTTTAAGAATAAGATTTCAACTGGCAGCCAATAAAGAGCTAATAAAAGATGAAGCTGTCACTTTTTGTAATAAAATAAGGTGATGTTCATATTCTAAGGAAAATACAAAACTTAACTTCAAACTTGAAAAAAAACAACACCCAACATCTTAAAACCAATTAAAAATCAATTGGAGTTTTACCAAACAAAATCCAGAGAATTCCAAAAAATATTAAGATGTCATTTGAGAAAGTATGCTTATTCTTTCCCACTTAAAAATTATAAATCTTTAAACAGGTCACCCTTTATTAAATGTGAATACATTTATTCCTTTATTATTATTATTATTATTTATTATTATTATTATTAGTTTACTGCTCAATAGAAATGTAGGACATTGTTACTGGCTCATTAAAGGCTGAAAAAAGAGTCCACACTAATTATATGAATATTTACCTACACAAAATCAGTGCAGTGAAAAATGTATGCTGGTTGATGAGCTGCCACTTTTTCAGGAAGAGTATTTATCAAAGCTGATACAAACAGATTCTGTGGCAAAATGAAACATAAAGCCCTCCAGAATGTGCTGGTGAAGACTATACTGGTTGTACGAAGTTCAAAATTTTGTACTCTCTGTAAGAAAGAGCTCTGTATAATTGGAAAGTGGTTCTGCTCAGTCTCTAAATTGCAAACCCTGTGTGAAGGGGAGTTGGGATAAACAGCCCCTTTAATGGCCCCTTCCTACTCAAACTATTCTATGATTCTATAAATACATTTGAACAAGCTTTTTCACATCCAGTTATGTAGGTCCTGACATGTTCCCAGGACGCATCTTTAGTAGAACAGGTAATGGTCACTGTGGCCATTCCTCAGCTTTTCTGTAGATGTCTTACTCTGTCGTGACAATTGCTGATTACATTTTGGTATAATTTAGGCATACCTGCAATGTAGCAGTCACTATGTGTCAATACTATTGCAGTGGTAACCTTCAAATAAAGAGTGCCAACCAAAAGATTTCTGAGATATTTGAAGATATAAGCCCCCAACTCAGAAAAGAAAAAAACCCTAAGGCTTGCTGTTGTACAGTGTGACACAGCACATTTCCTCAGAAGAGCAAAATCAGCTGTTTTGTGCCTACATGTTCTATAACCTTCTTTTAAATAACTATAACTTGAAACTTAGCCATATGGATGGCTGCATCACCCTGCCAAAAAAACATCTGACTGCCTATAAACACTTCTCTGACTGTTCTCAGCATTATCCTTTTTCAGTTATTCTACTGTTGCTTGACTAAGGCACACTGCACATCTGTAGTACACAGAAGTTTATCCTATGGATAAATCAGAGGACTTTCAATTACGGAACAAATGAAGTTCTTTAACTTGAGGTGGGAGAGAATAGGGAAGGTCATAGAAAGCGCTGAGAGGGCTGAAAAGCAGAGCAGGACAGTTTATTAAGATTAACAGCTGCAGGCTTGATGTCGCTAATGGCAAGATAGATTGCACAAAACACAGGTGAATCTTTTCACAGTCTTCTTTTTGCTACACTCCTTATTGTAGAGTGCTTTCTGCAGAATCCTGTGGCTTGTGCCCTTCTCACCCCACATCACTCGCGAAGGCACAAGGCCAGGCTGAAGGTGTAATGGCTGATGGCCACATTAGCAAATAATTCTGCCAGCCAGGATCCCCTCTGCTCCACCGCCAGGTGCATGCTGCTGCACTGACTGCCTGCAATCATAAGGACCAATGGAAAATATTTCCTTGATTTCAGAGTACAGAGCAGACAATCCACAGTGTGAATAAAAATGATGTTCTTTGTTATAGTATGGCGACTTAATGGGAAAACAACAACAAAAAAAACCTGAGGGTTTCATATGGTTCCCCTCCTCAATTCAGTGCTGTCCCAAAGGTGGCAAATAATCCCTCTGCTCGTTAAAAATCTGCCCTAACACAGTGGTCCCGCAGCTGGTACTCTCCCCTCCCCCAGGCAGCAGCATTTCCGCTCCGCGGGCGCGCATCGCCCCTCCGCGCCCGGCCGCGGGCACACACCGTGCCATCTGCTTGCTGCGCGCAGGTGCGGATCCCGGGTCGGATTTTAGCTTCTCTCTCTTTGCAGCCCCTTCCCTGGCAGCTCCCCGCCCCCAGACGCACTTTTCCCGTAGAGCGCAGAGCATCAGGTGCGGGTGTGGAGCAGCGGCCGCCCGCTTCCCCCGCACCCCAATGGCACAGATCCTCCTTCCCCTCACTCCCTCGTGCTATGTGCCCCCTCCATCCGCCGCCCTCTCCTGCAGGCGTCTGCTCTGTCCGCCCTGCTTTTTCTCGCTGAAATCCTTTCCCCTCGTCTCAGTACTCTCAGTGTATTTGCCCCACTCTTCTCCCTCCGCAGCCAGAGGGATGAGGGCCTGGGGGGGATATAGCTGAGGAAGCGGATAAGCTTGGGAGAGGGAGGGGGGAAGCTAACGGGAGAGATTTTGCTGTCGTCTAAGGGCTGATTGGAAGAGGTAATCATTGTATCTGCGGTTGGAGGATTAGAGGAGAAACTTTTATTGCTCCCTTTTGTGAGTGCGTGCGTGCAAATGGAGAAGTCTCTTCTCCAAGGGGAGCATCCTTTCGGTTGGCATCAGGTGCAGCTCAGGGAGGGACTGAGAGCATTTCCCTCATCCGTGAGCTGAGGGACGAGGGGAAACGACCCCTCTTCTCTCACTCTTCCTTCTCCAGTTCTGAAATCGTTCCTTCTCCACCACTGCCGCCTCCCCGTTCCTCCCCTCCCCTTCCCTTCCCCTGCTCTGGATGAGTGGAATAGCCTCCAGGGTTTCCTCCTGCTCCTCGCCCCGGACCGGAGCAGTGAGGGGACATCACTAACCCTCATCCGTCTCCGTCTCGCTCCATCCGTTCCCGAGAGGACTTCAGACGGTGCCATGTGTTTTCAGCCTCTCGCCGCTGCAACCATTTGATACCACGCAACGCGCAGGGAGAGAGAGGCTTTTGCAAAATGGATTTGTTCGATTTTAAAGGATTTCTTCTCTAATAAGGATCGCATTGCACACAAATATGACTAAATCCCCTATTTGGTAAATCTTTCTTCCCCCACCCCTCCTCTTTGGGTTCCCTCCCTCCCACCCCCACCCCTTCAGAGGAGCAAGCACGGGGAGCTGATGACGGACCCATTAATCCCTTCTTCAATGCATCAAAAGAAGCCGAAGGGCTGGAAGTCGCTGGGCGCGGAGTCCTGCAGGAGATGTTTCCCTCCGCTCTGGGTTCTGTATGAAGCTGGGGACTAAGGCTCGGCTCGCCCCGCCGCCGCTCGCCGGCACCTGGAGGCGCGGGTCGCCGCCGTGCCCGCTGCCGCGATGCTCCGCTGCCGGCAGTGCTGCCGGGAGCTCGCCGTGATGGGATCGAGCCGGCCGTGATCGGTGGAAGGCGGCGAGGGAGAGAGCGAGCGGGAAGAAGGGCTGCTCCGCTCCGCTGTGTGTGGGCTCCGCGTTTTGATGTTTTTTTGTTGTTTTGGTTTGGATTTTTTGTTTGTTTGTTTTTTCTTTTTTCTTTTCCTACTTCCATCCTCTCCCTGCCACTGGAAGTCCTCCCGTATCTAAATGGAATTAGTGGAGACCGAAGCCCCTTGTGTAAGGCACAGACATGACCCATGGGCGCAGCTTCCTTCACAGTGAGTATCTCCTCCCGCCTAGCCTTACCTTCTGCTGCCCCCACAACTCGTCCTACGGGACCCCATGGCAAACTCCCCCCCTCCAAAGCACCCCCTTCGCCCCTTCCCCAGCACTCCCCTGCGGTGCGGTGGGGGGAGGTCTGTATCTCCCCCGAGCTCCCGCTCGGGCTGTCTGTTGGTTTTCACTTGGGTGCGAAAATGGCTTTCGGCGTGCTGTGGGGGAGAGGGGAAGCGGCCCCCCTGCTGCCCCACTCGTGACTAGAACCGGCGGTCCCAGGGGCGGCCATGGGGTGCGAGGATCCAGCAGCGCTTCACCCATCGTCTGTGGGCTCTGCGCCGGCTGTTCCCCCCCCCAACCCCCAGAGGGGTCCTCCCCGAGCAACGGGGGGCACAGAAATGCACCGAGACCTCGGGCTGTGTGGTAGGACCCCCTCCTCCTGACACAGTTTTGGAGAGGATCCTCACTGCTGGAGGGGTACAATTCTTTCACCACCTTGCTATACGCCCACACCTGTAAAACAGCAGTGCTACGACTGGGTATAGGTTTTCCAAAAACTCTTCACTAGGCTAAACCACATTCATGCCAAATCATAGCCTCCAAAAAGCTTCCTGGCAGAGAGATAAACCTCTTAATGTGAGGCTTGCAATGGGAAAATGCACAAATCCATAAAGATTCAAAGATGCGCAATCAGTGGAAATAGAAAGTGTGATTATAATCACACTGATGATTAGGAGAGGAAAGAGAGGGAGAAGGCAGAGAGAATGCAACAAGAAATTTGGTGGAAACTCTTTGAAATAATTCCCAAACCCAGATAATGTAAATATTGTTGGTGTACTGCTAAAGATTCCCAAGTGACAGCTTTGAATGTGTAAAGACAGTGTGATTGGTCTCTTTGGAGGGGTCTTTTTATTTTATTTTATTTCCTGTGAAAATGTTCTTTTCTGGTGGTTTGAAAAAAAAAAAAATGTAAGAGATCATAGCATAGAATGGACTATCATGACTGCTTGAGTGAAAGGTATCATGTTATCTTTCCCTGTCAACCCCCCAATTTTAATTACTTTCTGGCACCATATGTATTTTGGCAATGCTGGTGTTAATGCCACCATGTCAAGAAAATAATCTTTTTTTTTTTTTTTTTCTATATGAGAGGTATTTCATTTCAAGTGATGGATATGATATATGCAGAAAAATCTTTGCATCTCTCTTTTTTTTTTTTTTTTTTTTTTTTTTTTCCATTTTACATTCTATTGTCAAATTTATTTTGACTCTGTGATGATAAGTCAATGTAGCTCCCTGCTTTGGAATAACACAGCTCTGCAACTTGGAAGCACTCTTTCTAGCGGTTAGCTGGAATTGAAAAGACCTGTGTTTTTCTTGACTTCAGTTTTTAACATTTAGAAAAGAAGAGTTGATAGATAAAGGGACCCTTTAAGAAAAAGACATGAACTGTGATTAATAGCCTAAGAAGAAACATTTCTCACATAGGGTTTGTTTAGCTACTGTTCTGCCCATTCTAGCTTTCATAAAGAATGCTGTCTCCACATTCTAGCACCAAACCTCCTTAACTAAGGAGAAATTTGGTTTCAGCTGGTGAGAATTATACACATAGATGCAGTGTGTTCACTGCATGAAACACAACTAAGTAAATGAGCAACGCGCAAAACCTTCATTGCCTCCAGATTCTGACATAGCCGATGGTCAGAATCCCAGCAAGAATGCATTTCCAGAATCCATCCCTGAGGAGCGTAAGGGCATGAATGGTTGGGTAGCATCCAGATCTGAGCAGAAGATGCAATGTTCTCACTGAATGCCCAAGACACAGAAGAGTTTTTAACTACCAGCCCTGCCAACATCCTGTCTCTGTTAGCTGGGAGAATCAGAAAGACACAGGGACTGTGAGCCTGACCAAGAAATAGAGAACGTGCTGCCAAGACTTTATTTTCCCAGCACTTCAACCTTTCCTTGCTTAATAAGGTAGCCGACGTGCACACCTAAAACCTTCTGTCACATGGGAAGGGTCAAGGGCATAGAAATAAATCTCAAAGCTAAGCTATTTTCAGAAGGACCACTGGGGGTAAGAAGAGGAAAGCACATCATTCAGTTATGTGTTGAAGACCACCAATTCCTCCATACAGTCAACGATACAAACACAAGCTGATGTATCCAAAATACTCAGGATAAACAGACAAGTTCATCTCCACTTTAACTTTAGTCTTGCCTGGGCACTAAGTTTGGGCTTTATGCCAAACTCACTGGGGTCAAAATCTTGAGCGTTCCAGGAACTCATGTTCTTGCTATCCCACTTTCTCCTGGAAATAGCTAGAGAAGACCAGGGAGGTGGGAAAAAAATCATAGAACTATGGAATGTCTTACGTTGGAAGGGCCCTTAAAGCCACCCAGCCCCACCACGTTCCGAGGGCAGGGCTGCCCCCACCAGCTCAGCTGCCCAGGGCCCCATCCAATCTGGCCTTGAGCACCTCCAGGGATGGGGCACCACAACTTCTCTGGGCAGCTGTGCCAATGCCGCAACCATCATCATTCCGTGATTTCTTCATCAGAGAGCTGGTTAGTTATTTTGGTCTTAATTTTATTATATATTTATTATAAGAAACCAAAGTGATTCAGTGGCACTGAAACTTAATAGGTGTTTGTCTACTTTGGTTCAATACAGCTTTTTTTTTTTTTTTTTTTTATTACTGGCCCAAGCTATGATTATATAAATAAATATTGCTAAAATGTTTTGTAATATTAAAAAAGGGAAAATAAAATAAGAGGCAAACATTAATGCTTGGAAATTGTATTTTAAGCCAAATAGTTCTCCTCTTTATTTGAATACTTTTACAAAGATAAACACTTATGTGGGCAGATTACATGCAAATGAGTTCATATGAAAAGTGAAACTTAAGGATACAAGTATACATGAAATACTGAATTTTTTACAGTAATTCTATTTAATTTGTGTTCTTTTCAGATGTTTACATTTGATTTAATTGCAGACACTATTACACTATTATATCTAATGCAAATCTCTCTTTCAGTCGTAGCAAGTCTAATCATCCTACATTTGTCTGGGGCAACCAAAAAAGGAACAGGTACGTAAATTTCAGACTTGTTTTTCAGATATTATATTACAGTCTTAAGTTTGGATGCAAGTTGTTAATGTAGGTCTGGAAATTTTTTGTAGTCCACCTACTTCCAGTGTCTGTAGCTTGTTCATTTGTTTTCAGTCTGTAAACTGCCAAAAATCCAGTGGTGATTTTTTAACAAGTTAGTGACCTTATCCATGGCTAAATTTAACTAAAGGCTCGACCTGACCTTATCTAGTGGTTGCAAAGTGCCCACTCTTTCAGACTAAGTGTTCATATTTGGTACCAAGTAATTTTGTCTCAAAATCTTTTTGATTGCTGAAATAGAATTCAAAATGTGAAATCAGGCTTCCTGGCTCCTTGTGCAGCGTAGGGATAGAAAAACAGCCTTCAAAACCCTGCATGCTAAGTGAGGTGATGGTCAAGCAGGGAGGGATGCTCAGCACAGTGTGTGTCTGAACGTATGTCTGAATGCTCACTCCCTGCAAACCTGAATTCATTTCAGAGGATCAGGATCCATTTCATTCTTAACTTGTATATGGACCATGAAGAAAGAGAAATGCATGCAGAATCTAAGGCAGATCTCAGGTGGTTAAAATCATGCTTGGAAGGTGCCTGTCTCCCTCCATTGATCTTAAGAACCTCAAACAATTCGGCCTTGAACATGAAAGTCTTGGTGGGACAAACTTGGATACAGGCACCTGGCTGGGAGCTAAGCATAGGAGGCCATTTTTGATTCCTATGAACTCTAAAAACTGGTGCATTTCCTAGAGCCTGCTGTCCCTTCAAGTCTAAATTTTTTTTCCTCCAATAAATCCATCTTATTTTGGCTTACTAGTTAAAGCACAATGTCCAGAAAGCAATTCTTCATCCTTTTCAGCCTGAAAAGATTAAAATCTTAAAGTCTTCAAGCTCTCTGCCAATGTGCAGAAAGGGAACGCAGAAGTTTCAGGGCTAGCAAATGAGGACTGACCCTGCTCTCTGATGACTCACCTTGGAGGAGGAAAGTTCTGGGCTGTGACCCTATCTCTGTCAGGTGAATCTAGGCTCACAATACTGTGAATTAAAAACAGTTCTATTAGAATTCTGGAATGGTTTTTGTTCTTTTTTTTGCTTGTTTGTTTCCTTAATTTTGTGTCTTGTTGAGAAGGCACACACTTGGATTTTTTGAACTACACAAGTGAGAAACTCATGTCTTCGATTCTCGAGCATGTAATTTAAAAGGTGATGTAAGGATGACTTCCCTCAGATATTCAAGACTCTTCTCTGCTTTGAAAAAAATATTTTGAGTGAGAATATCCATAAAGAACAGTCTAATTTTCTTCCAGGTCAATGATCATACTTAGACACAACTGGAAAAAGCTGAGACCACCATCAGATGGAACTATTTTGTTCTGTAGAGGAGTTCAAAGTGTCAAGTAGCCATCATAATTTTTAAACTAACCATATGATTTTTAATGTCATCATTTCACAGAAAAGCAGACTACTGCCGAAGGACAGAAACCAGTGCAGTGTGGAACTTGGACAAAATATGCGGAAGGAGGCATCTTCACTTCTCCCAATTATCCCAACAAGTATCCTCCTGACAGAGAGTGTGTCTACATTATAGAAGGTGAACAGTCAATGAATCTTTGTAGTCTATCAACTGTCAAAAAAGTATTTTATTTTGCTGTATGTGAAGGGTAGATAAAGCTTCTAAGTTCATGATAGCATCAGGAAGCAAGATTTAGAAAAGTTCTATCTCAGCAATTTTTTTTAATAAAAAAATTAAAAAACATTGGAAAGCATACTAGAAAATATTGGAAAATGCTAGCTTTCCTAACAGACTAATAAAATAACTTAGGTGTCAAGTATACATAAGTTACTTAGGAATAAACAGTATTATTTATTTTAGAGAATGAATAGAACCTAAAAAGCTGTAATACGATAGAAACCAGAATATTTAAAATGAATAAAAGCCATGAACACAGGAAACTAAAATGCTTTTGACTCCTCATATCAATTTTTAAACATGTCATAACTGAATCAGGGATGGCAAGAACAGATTAGGTGAAGTACAGTAAAGAAGATTATGCAGAAAACATCCATACAGTGAGTATAAAAATATTTTCTACCCAAGTAATCATAAGAAAATAAGGAGATTAACAAAATGAAACAACAACTAGGAAAAACAACACAGAAAATAGTAGATGTAAGATTCAGTTCTCAATGAGTAGATAGTTGAAGGTCTGGAGTTGATGTAAAAAAGGCTTACTACATACCTGTAATTTCTTTTCATGAATCTTAGCAAAATGGATGTGAAGGGATTCTTGTAAAAAGGAATCTGCTGAAGGTAACAAGAGATTAGATACTGTTGGAAGTTAGTAACAGAAAAGATGAATCAGGAACGGAAGTGGTAGAACTCTGAAACTAAAAAGATTAATGAGTTGTGATTACATGCAAAATACAACACTGGTGATTGCCCTATCCATGCTGAGTTGGACAGAACTATTAATTTAACGTGCTGGAATCAGGAATTGTAGAAATACTTTTTTTTTTTTTTTTAAGGATGCTGATTGTTCCAAGAGAGATTTTGAAAGCTGTATAGATCATTCTAACTAAATCAGCTGCTTTAGAATGCTCCAAAAAACACTTAGAGAAAACAGTTTGTCTTTCCAAACCTAGTGCTGAGTTACTAATAGAAACATATATCATAAAAATCTTTCAGGGAAATGATGGATGGTAAATGTTGTATAGTTTGAAAAGAAAATAAATAAATAAATAAATAAATGAGATATCTGAATTATACTTCAGTGATAAGTAAACTGACTGAAGTCAGAAGTAAAGAGACGATTATAAATAAAGGAGTCAACAAGCCCTTTGAGATAAATTTATGCTTCTACAGTCTTCCATAATTCTTCCAAAATAAGTCTGGAATTTAAGCAGATGTATGGTAAGCATCTCAGTTCTTTCATAGTTTAAAAATACTTTCACAACAGCAATGAAAATCAATAATAATAATGAGTATATAGGGTCCATATGTTCTACTTAGTATTATATTTTTGTGATATTTTTGTATCATTTATGTTGCTACATCCAGGTCTTTTTGCACACTGCAGTGAAATGATCTCAACATTGCTCTAAGGAGGGGAGGAAACATGCCTGTTTTATTTTCTAGGAATTGAGGCGCAAAGAGAAAGGTGGTGGGAAAAAAACAAACAAACAGAAAAACAACAACAATAACAACAACAAAAACCCATCAATTCTGTAAACCATAATCCAGTCTCTTAAGCCACGAGGAATTCCTTCTGTTAGTAAGAATGTGCCAGAAATATATTTATTGTAAGGACCTGTCTTTATTATTTTAACTACTTATGAAAAGATAATAAAATGAAAAGTGGTAAAATCTGCTATTAAAATAGACTGCTTTAGAATAGCTCAAATTGGAAATGTCAAAGTAGAGGAAGGAAATATTTAATCAAACATCTGTGTTCTAGATGATGAAATTATATGTTGACAATTTTGTGGTAATTTCTATGCAGTGCAGGAAATAATCTGAATTCAACAGACATCTTTATATTCTATGGGATAAATCGATTTTAGGCTTCTTGCTTCTTGTCCAACTGTACTGAGGAGTCTGGATTCCAACTGGATAATTTAAAACCTGTGATGATGTCATCTGTAATATGTAATTTAGTGGGAACCATGCATACTGCACAACACATTTGACTCTGCCTATTTTTGTCTTCCAAAATGGTCAAGAATAGAATGTTTTCAAAAAAAACACCAAAATGTAGAGATGTCTTAGAAACCATACTTTCAGTAGTATCAGTTTTGGAAAAGGGCAAAAGGAGACACACTGAAGTAGAAAAAAATAATCTTCTGTACTTAAAGTAATGTGTCTGTTCCAACTCTTTTTACAACGGATAAAGACAGCATAAAATGACAAAGAAGGCTAGCCAATGAAGATATTCGTGCATATCTTTTGTATGTTGTAATATTTTCTAATCCAAGACATAAATGTCTATAAACATCTCTCTTTACATCTCATTCCTATATTTATTATTGAGATTCAGCATGCTTGGAGTAGCTTCTGTCTGCTGTTATATTCCAAGTATCAAATGACAGGGACTGTTGATGTGATCCAGACTAGCATTCCTATACTGAGATCTCTTCTTTGCATTTCTTAGCTCATTGTGTCAGTACCATAGAGTTTTGACTACTGTGTAACCAACTATAAATACATATATGGCTGAGCAGGTTCTTTCCTGCATGCTTTCTTTCTTTTCTTCATTTTTTGCTATCAAGTACTATCAAGGGTAAATTCTAATGGCTTCCCACAAATACAATTCTGACTGACTTTAAAGGATTCAAGTGAGCACTGCAGCAGATAGTCTGTTATAATAAAATTGATTTTCATCTCATGATGCAAGTTTTCCCCCATATTTTAAGTCATCTTAAGTGTATGCAAGCCTTTTATCATTTCAGAATTATATTGGTGAAGTAAAAAGCTGGCAAAAATTGCCGTGATCATACACAGTGAGCTTTTAAAAGTGAAGAGGATTTTTGATTGTAGAGTCTATACTAGTAGTCAAAGTTGCAAACAGATCAAACAGCTAGAACTTTCTTTTTTCCTTTTCCTTCTTCCCTTTTTTTTTTTTTTTTCTCCTTTTTCTTTCTTTTCCTTCATTTTTTTTACTTCTCGTTTGGTTGTAATGACAATTAACTTTTGGAACAAGCAGAATTTTTTTGAAGTCCAGGTTGGATGCCTTTCTAAAAGAAGTGCTTTAGGTCATCCAGAAGTCATGGACTCAGTACAAAAAATTTTATGCTATAAAGCAGCTTCTGGTGAGTCCCATCTACCTTTCGATATGAATCAAGATTTTTTTCTTCTTTGTTGTTGTTGCTGTTGTTTTTTGTTCAATCCTATTGGGCATATAGAGAACATAGGAAATAGCTGAATGTACACATTAAGTTCTCCGCTGGGACTAATTTTACCCTTGTTTCACATGTTCATGACTCTTACCTGGCAAAATTCACAGCTGCTTGGAACAAATGCAGGAGCAGCATTAGACTTTGCCAGACTGCAGAAAATTGGGCACACGTACTCTAGAGGGAAACCAAATAGGAGTTTTTTAGAAGCAATCTTTTGTTGGTGTTAAAAATATGTGGGCAGTAGGACCGTCATACTTTACGTAGTATATTTTAAGAGCTGTTTTGGAAATAAATAATCTTAATACTTATATGTTTTTATCAGCTCTTCAGTTTTTACTAAATAAATGCTTATGTATAAATAGAGTTATGGACCAGAATTGCTTATGAAGAAAAGTATCGCTTCACTTATGAAGTAAATCTTACACTTTATATCCTTGTGGAAGTTCAGAGTAAGTTTTTTTGAAAATCTTCCATGTTTTTTCCTAAAGACATCAAACTCTTTACTCCTAGCTATTTACCTGTATAAAAATTACCACCTCTCAAAGTCCTTTCATATTTCAGGTTGATTTTTTATGTTCAAAAATATGCATCAAAACAAAGAAAAATTCCTCTTTCAAAGGAGATTGTGTCTTTCCCATCAACAATAGCTGTACAACCAGAAATACTAAGGATCATTCAAAACTGTTAGTACTGTAGTATCCCAGATAGATGATGTTTGATTTTTCATTTCTATGCTGTCTGGTAAATTGAAACATTTTTTGCTTAACTTCCATTGTCACTTACGGTCTCAGAGACTGATCAGAATCTAAATCCTAATTGTGTGTTTTGTTGCAAATGTTCTTCTTTAGCTGGAACCCAAATGACTTTTTTTGTAAAATCTTAGTACAGCTCTTGTAAAAGATAATTAGATTTAAAAGATGACAAATGTAAACATTAAGTAGCTTTTCTGCCATATTAAATGTCTTTGAAGAAACATAATTGGAAGTTTACTACGGAAGAACTTATGATTTGAAATTTCTGAGGTAGCTTCAACATGAAGCTTCAATATGAAATTCATTTGAACACAGCAGAAACTTTTCCTGTGACACTGTAATAGCAAAATAAGCTTCAAAGATGTTAGATGTGAATGTGATTTACCTGTGAATGAGGATCATTTCATCCCTCCTCCTTTGATTAGACAGTGGATTCCAATCCAGTATGGAATAAATGCTTTTTTTTTTTTTTTTTTTTTTTTTTTTTCCTGTCTGTTTACTTGATTTTCGTGTGTGTGTGTGTGCGTGAGTACTTATGCATACTTTGTTCTTAGTCATTATTTTAGTCACTGTATTTCCATAAGGCTTACTGTGATTATATTTGCATACACTGTTGCAGAAAGCTGTGACACAAGGTATATATTCATAGAGTACCTGCTTGCTTTAGTTTACTTATAGCAAGAAAACCTTTTACTGAACTAAGAGTAAAACTGTGAAAATATTTTTGTTTTTTTGTTTGTTTCTAAAGTGTAGATAAAGTTGGGAGTTTGAATTGTGTTTTTATCTCTTGTTATCATTTTCAGGAAGGTCTGGATCACTTTGGTAGATTATTGCAACAAAATGTTTAACCTTTTGCTCTAAGATGAAGCAGGGAAGTGCATACAAAAGTAGAGAAAAGGTAGCATGAATGCTTACTTAGTATCCCTTTCAATCCCTGCTCGGTCTTCTGTAATCACCACAGTCACTGTAATTATGGAAACAGAAAGTGTTGCATTCCTGAGAGGAGTCAGGAGAAAAGAGCCATCATCCTTTGAGCTAGTGTGCAGAGAAATTTGTGACACAGACTAAAATAAATTGGGAAGCATTCATTAGGTTTAAGACTGATTGGTGCAAATCTGCAGGAACATATAAGCTCCTTTTCATCTTCCCAGTGACCAGTACAGATCCAAACCATTTGTTGTGAATGGTCCTTGGCTGATGAAGAAAACCACATCATGCCTAAGAAGGCTTTCTTGGAATTCTGACTATCATGGGCCACAATCATTCTAGCAGGTGATTTTAATGGTTATGGAGTGAGAACTGTCAGTTGACAGCTTCTAGACTCACTCCCTGGCCTTCTTTTATTTAGCAGTGGAGAAGCAGAGCTGATGAATGGTCAGTGCTCCATTCTTAAAGCAGAGCAGCCTCTAAGCATGGGAGACCTGGTGGAAAGATAGAAACTCTTCCCTGGGCACTCCATAAGCTGATGTGATTTTCTTCGATCCTTTAGCAAGAACTGAGGTTGACTGAAAAAATCCTTGTCTTGGCTTTGTTGGAAAGTAAGCAAAAGCAGAGGAGAGTAAACTACAGCAACATTTTGATCCTAAAACTAGTTTGCCATGTGAAATCCAGATTTTTAGTACCTATTGCTAAAGTGGTTTTTTTTTGTTGTTGTTTTTTTTGTTTGGTTTGGTTTGGTTGGTTGTTTGCTTTGTCTAAAATGACCACGATAAAGTTTCTTCAAGGTTATTCTAAATAACATTTTTTTGCTCTTTAGTAAATTACTTTTGCTTCATCTTTATTCTTAAATGTGAATTAACTTTACTTTTCCGTGTTTTAATGAGATAATTGATATGAATTGTACTCAGATCTGCATTGACTACCGTATGTATGGGAACAGAATTTGTGCTTAGTGCTATACCACAGTTCCAAATAGACTTTTCTTCATCTTTGTATTAATTTTAAAAGTATTCTGATTCATATTTCCTCTCAAATAGAAGACAAGGCTGTTTTTTTTCAGATATATAAGATTCTTAGAAAGCTGTTGTGTTTTACATAACTGTTCCTAAATTGTATTTTGCTTTACGTCATAGATATCTCCTTTAATTTTACTAAAAAATTACACATTTTTCTGTGAATAGATGAGTAAAACAATGTGTTTTGTTGTTGTTGTTGTTGTTTTAAGTAATAATTTTCAAACATAGAGGGTTTTTTTTGTTTTGTTTTGTCTATGGACAATGTTAATATTCGTATGTTAAGGTGTATAAAAATTGTTTGATTCTCTTAATTTTGTATCGAGTTTGAAGGATTTTGCTTTAGAAAATAATACAATAATTTTCTTTCCATCTCCAGCTGCCCCTAGACAATGCATTGAACTACACTTTGATGAAAAATATTCCATAGAGCCTTCTTGGGAATGTAAATTTGACCACATTGAAGTACGAGATGGACCTTTTGGCTTTTCTCCAATCATTGGACGTTTCTGTGGACAGCAAAATCCACCTATGATAAAATCCAGTGGCAGATTTCTGTGGATTAAATTTTTTGCTGATGGTGAGCTGGAATCTATGGGGTTTTCTGCTCGATATAATTTTACACCTGGTAAGTATAAAACATCACAATTATTGATAGAGAACTTTGCTTTTAACTTTGCTTACGATGTATAATGTATAGTGGCATGTTATTTAATATCTTTAATGAGGTCTATCTTCAATATCAAAGAAAATATTAATAGATAGGAAATAATAGAAGATACATATATTTCACGTAATAAGTAGGGCTTATTCAAGCAAGAACTTTTCAGTACAGTTCTATCCAATATACATATACTCTGGCTCTGCAGTTTTATAAGAATTGTTTTCAACAAAATTCTATTACAGTAAATCATTCAAAATATTTCATGGGAAATGCTGTGCTTTATGCCTGACTGTTACACCATACAGCTTATCCTTCAAAATTATTATTGATAAAGTATTCTAATAAAAAAAACTAACTACCTCAGGGAATTCCGTCTTTGCATTTCCACTTCGCCAATTATTTCACCAGTTGAGGAGTGGACTAGTTCTCCCTTTTCAATAAATTCATATGTTTTGCCAGAGAAGTGTGAAATACTAAATTGTATTAAGTAAATCTTAATTGTAATTATACAGCTATTCACTTGTCACTTTTAAAACTTAATTCATCAAAGTAAAATAAAATTCATGGTCATGCTTTCCAACTGTTTTTTCTCCCACTTATCAACAAAAGATTGCTGCCTTTAAATTTCATTTTTGGCTGAAGCTACAGTATATTGCACTGAACTGCTGGATTTGACGTGCTTCTGTACCTTCTTATGTACTGAGTGATGAGTCATACCTTAATATAGCTTGCTCTAAAGCACTACAATTATAATGTAATTTTATCAAGTATGTCACCACTGATTCAATTAAATTGTTGTATTAGGTGGAAAAATATTCTTTTATAGACATATATATATATATATATATATATATATATATATATATATCTGCTAAAAATAAAGAGCCTCAGATTCTGCTTGCTTTATTATTCCAGCAGCATTACAGAAAATACCAGGGCTACTTGAATGTTCTTCTATGTGGCTTTATTTCTCTAATGCAAAGAAAATAGTTATAAAATTAATCAGAGTAGTTCAATCTTCTTTAAAGTCAAAGATTCTGGTTTCCAGAGGGAAAGCGTACTTAGATAATTCAAAGAGCAACAGAACACAGAATTTCTGTAGGAAATAACCTATAAACAGGTAGATGTATATGTTGTAAATGCAAGATAATACATGAAATTGCATTATATCCTTACACACTTGTCTCTGAAAAGTGAGTTAAATTAGTATGTTTCAGTTGCCATAGCTCTCTGGACTTTTGCCATTTTCCTCTCCATCTTCCCCAAAAGTTCTTTGCTTCAGATTTCATTTCCTTCTTTTTCAAAGGGATTTGTGATATGGTTGAAAATATGTCCATAACATGACTTGCAGTTTAGTTTGTCTAAAAAAATTCTCAGATGATTATTTCATGGACAGTGTTTTATTCTCATTTATTTCCTTCTGATGTAAGGTGGATTTCTACATGGAGATCAATGCTGTTAAATTTCTGTAACAGCATGAATTATTCCAGACTTCAGATGGAAAAGCTGTCTTTTTTTCTTTTTTTTTTTTTTTTTCCTCTTAGCTTTTTATAGGAAGCTTTGTAAATGATAAAGCGTTTCTATGAATATTGGCCAAAATGAGAATATGGTTAGTTTTACAAGTGCAAAGCAGCACTGCTGCCTCGTTAATCCTCAGTAACAGGATCCAGATCACATTCTGGACGAACTGCTTGATCAGTTCTTTGTGGTATAAGAATGGATCAGGCCTCATATTTTGAGATGTGCTGTCCAAATTATTTGCAGTTCAAGGGTTCGCTGTCAACTCATCAACAACTGACAGCTTTCAAGAGGGTGTAAAAGAGAGGCATTGCCTCTAGAAAGTAGCATCTAAATCCATCTTTGACTATTTCTGCAATTAAACAATTTACAAAGGAAAGGTCAGAAGAAAAAAATACAGCTGACTTATTTTTAAAGAACCTCAAGAATATGACTGAAAGTAATTTGACAATTGTTGGTATCTGAAGCAGCTTAATGATAGCTGAGTGATAGTTTGTTACCTCTACCTGTATGGGTGTAAAAATTACTTGCAGCCCTGTGTAAGAGGCTTCCTTCACTCTTGAGGTAAGCACTACACAGTTGTCTTTTTTGTAGCAGCACTCTTTGATGTTTCCCCATGTGAATTGTCCCCCAAAATTCCCCAAAACTTCCTCAGTTGCCATCTTTGCTCTTGTTGTCTGATGGATGTGTTGGTTTGTTGATGAAAGAAACGTAGTGCTGAGTGTGTGGGTGTTTGTGGTGTTATGTATGATAAGATTTACAAAATAAGTAAATTTGGCTAAATTGAAGCTGTAAACATTTATTATTATTTGACTAGTACATGGAAAAGTAGAGAAAGAGATTATTTACTTTGTCTCCAGGGTGTACAGAAACAGCTCAATAGATGGAAGTTGAAAAAATATCAATAAGGGTATCTAGACAAATGTTCCAATGAAGATCTATTAGTCTGTGTAAAAGGAAAAAGCTCTGAGGCATTTTAAATCTAGTTTAGATTAAGTTCTAATAAAAAATAATTTATGTAGAAGAATCCTAAGGAATAGAGTAGTATTTTGCATTTACTAAACCTTTCCTGTTTAATTTCTTTCACTTTTTGGATTTGAAATTATTGGAGCCCTAAACTGTATACATAGGTAGAACTTCTTCTACCAAAGCAAAATGCCAGTCTAACTTCAGCAGTTTCCCAACAGGTTGGGGTTTCAGGCATCTTTAAACAAACATCATTGTCTCGTCATATACTCTATTTAAGTGAGACCATACTTTCATTCCTCAGATTACTTTTCAGCATTCTGAAAGATGAACTCTAGGAGGACAAATGACTTTTATGACAAAAATTTCCAGAAGTCTATATAAAAACAACGTAATCATATACCAAATAAGTGATAGTAAGTGTCAGGTCCTACATTTTGGACACAACAACCCCAGGCAGTCCTACAGGCTTAGGGAGGAGTGGAGGAATGCTGCCTGGTTGAAAGGGACCTTGATGTACTGATGAGCAGTCAGCTGAATATGAGACAGCAGTGTGCCCAGATGGCCAAGAAGGCCAATGGCATCCTGGCTTGTATCAGGAATGGAGTGGTGAGCAGGACTATGGAAGTCATCCTGCCTCTGTACTTGGCATCAGTGAGGCCTCAACTCGAGTACTGTGTTCAATTTTGGGCACCTCAGTACAGAAAGGACATTGAGGTGCTGGAGCAGGTCCAGAGAAGGGCAATAAGGATTGTGAAGCACTTGGAGAATATGCACCACGAGGGGAGACTGAAGGAATTGGGGCTGTTTAGTCTGAGGAAAAAGAGGCTGAGGGGAGACCTTCTTGCTCTTTTCCAGTGCCTGAAAGGTGCTTAAATGAGAGTGGGTTGATCTCTTCTCACTGGTGACAGGTGACAGGACGAGGGGAAATGGCCACAGGTTGTGCCCGGGGAGGTTTAAGTTGGATGTCAGAAAACACTTCTTTACAGAAAGGGTTGTTAAGCACTAGAATAGGTTCACCAGGGAGACGGTTGAGTCACCATCCCTGAGTGTGTTTAAAAACCCTTTGGAGTGCTGCTCAGGGACATGGTTTATCAGAGGGTTGTTAGAGTTACGGTAATATTGTTAAGTCATGGTTGGAATTGATGATCTTTAAGGTCTTTTCCAAACTGAGTGATTCTATGATTCCATAAAACTACTGACAACTGCAAAAAAGTAGGCTTCTGGTTTTGTGATTTTATAAGCTATAGGGTTAAGTATGATTAGGTTGAATGGTATAATTCTTGAATATTTTTAATGTTAAAACTCTGGGTTAAAGGAAAGAGCTTTTTATTTTGTTATATCTAAGTACCAGTAACAACCAGATGCAATTTGGATATAAAATATCAAACATGTTGTATGCTTTTATGTTTTTAAAAGTAAAAAAAAAGTTTAGTCATTCATTTTATGCTAGTTTGATTTTATATTTATTGTTAAGTAGAATTACTATCAAATAAAGATTAACTTCAATCATTTCTAAATGAAACTATATGAACCTATTAAATCTTTCTAAATATATATATAACCTTTTATTTTTACTTTCCAATCTCAGGTAAGAAAAAAAAATGACAATACAATATTTTGATTAATATTTGATATTCAAAATATTCTACAATATTTTGAAGTTGGTCTTTGGTTCATTCTGAATGCAAAACATATTGGTTAGTGAAGTACACAAAATGTCCCTTGCTCTTATTTCATTATTCTCTGGACCACTGAAACACCTATAGCTTTTAAATACATGACATTTCTGGGTCTTATTCTCCATCTCTTGTCCTCCTTTCTCCCAAAAAAGTTATGTCTCAAGAGCATTTTCCCAAATGATGTTAAATTTTTTGTCCAGTGCCCCACACGATGTTATGATGTGGAATACTGAAAACCAAAAATCACAAAACCATGACATCTAATCTTGCTGTTTCCAGCAGTACTTCAAAGGGACTTGTTCTTGACAACCACTCTTTAAAATGACTCAATTTTTCAGAGTAGACAAGGATTCACATCGAGAGTGGACATATTTATTCCATCTCTGCTACTCAGCTAAAATAATCAGATTTTTGTTTATCCTGGTCTCTGATTTTGCAGGACAGTGGCTTAAGATAGCACATCATTACTTTCAGTTCCATCACTTAGTAGAAACCATCTGTGTTTTTATTTAGTCTTGTTAATATAAAGGTCAGACAGTAATGTTTTCTGTTCAGCTGCCTGATAACAGAAAACTGAAAAAGCTTTATACTCTTATTCCCCAAAAATGGACTGTAAAACTCTGTCTATTCAGAACAATGATACTTTTACATCCACATTGCACTGGTACAAGTAGCTCTAGAAAGACAGAATACAACAATAACATCATCTATCTTGAGGAAAACAAAAAGCAAACCCAAAAAGAACAACAACAAAAAAAGTCGTCTTGATCAGGGTAGGTCTGTATTTTAGGAATGATGAAAAATGTTTGATAGATAAACTAAATTCAACTGTAATTCTAGAGAACAGTTATTTCGACACATAATATCCTTGTCCTTCTTTGTGTGTATTTAGGCATCCCAGACACCCAGGACAGGTGAAGAGTGCTTGTGACATCTTGCTCACTTTCATGCTATTTCGTTTCATTTCGTTTCATTTTGTTTCATTTTGTTTCATTTCATTTTGTTTCATTTTACTTTAATTCCCAGTTCTCTTCAGACATTGGTCTAATTGCTTCTAAGTTAAAATCAGCCACAACAATTTTTAACCAGCTTGTAATCCATTTAAGTTTTCTGGGAAATAATTAACTGTCTCAGAATACATGAGACTATATGCGTTTGCCCTTTCCTCTAGGAAATTGTCTAACATTGTGAAAGATGAGTCATTGTAAATCTTCCTTTAAGCTTTTGAGCCAGAACAATATTTCTATTTTTTTTTTAATGTGTGAGTTTGTTGCATTTATTTCTAGTCCTCAGAACTTCAAATTGTTATAAAATACTTATTTGAATTATGAATTTTTAATGTGTTCATGCAAGTGTGCAGGAGACAGCACTGCACTGCCTTTTGTAATGCATGTATTAGGACTTATGGTCTTCTGAGTGAAAATGAATTGCATGTAATATCTAGTATGATATATTTGCTCGTTAGAATGGACGTCATGATCAGCTACATAAATGTATTTTCAAGGGAATTTGTTTTGCGCTCTTCTGTTCTACAGACCCCATTAATTTCCATGAACTGTAGGCTTAGGTCAGAGTATTTCAGTACCATACATATTGGAAGGTAATGAGATAATGAGTTTCTTTCAAATACCAAGAGAAAAAGAATGCCTTGAGTGGAACAAATGAGTATATGGAAGTTCTCAAAAGATTCTCAGGTCCCATGTCACCTCTTTTTATCACTTTTCTTTTTTTTTTTTTTTTTTTTTTTTTCTTTTTTTTTCTAATAATACCTTGCAGAACTTCCTGTTATAGAAATCTCTGCATGCTGGAAGTATTATACTACTAGCAGAAAGAAGCTGTACACTGAAGTCCCTGCTATGATGAACTTTGCTGTAAAAATAAGGGTAATAGAAATAGATGACATGGCTAATATTGAAAAAGAAGAAACCTATTGCAGTGTTTGTTAACAACTGCATTAACTGGAGGCATAAGAGCTGCATTTGCGTTGACTATGTGTACATAGGAGTGAAGGGACTTTCTAAGATGTGTGGTCCTAACACCAGGACTGCAAGCAATATGTTTCTAACTCAGTGTTTTATTTTATTTGGGTATCTTCTGCCTCAGACACTCCTATGGAAGTCCTATTGAAGTTTAGAGATGATAGTCATATGGAATCATAGAAATTACTCAAGTTGAAAAAGACAAAGATCATCAAGTCTATCCACAACCTGACCATATTACCCTAACAACCCACTGCTAAATCATGTCCCTGAGGACCATATCCAATATACTTTTTAAGATGCCAGTTTTCTTAGTTACAAAAGCTAAATCCTTCTTCCTTAATGCCACATGCCTTTTGACATCACTAGTGTCCCTCTTCCCTCCACAAGTCTCTTCTCTGTGTCTGTTCCACAACTACTGAACACAGAATACTATAGGAGGTTGAGCAGGACATTTTACAGTATTATATGTGCAAATAATTGTTCTCTATCTCCACTGGAAAAACTTTTCCATATATGTGTGGTATGTATGTGATCTTACCAATAAAGGTGATTATGGTTTTTCATTGCTAAATATTTTTAACTGAGGAACAGTGTTTCCCTGACAAAGAATTTGTCTTTTCAGAATCACCTAGGAGGAAACTTTAACAAATTTATACGTATGTTCAAAAATAATCCAAGCAAACTTTTTTTTTTTTTAATATTAACCCATATTTTTAGAACACCATCTTCTCAAAATAGTTTATATTATTACTTGATAGAGAACAATTAAAATGAAATCTTAGAGGCAGAGAAGAATTTTCTTTAAATATTATCTTTGTTATGCTTTTCCCCTAGAGACACTCTTCTGTCTTTGCATAGTTACTACACTGAGTTGGTAAGCCTCAGGTCTGATTTAGAGAGGTCATCCTCTGCTTTAAAATGTAGAAATAACCAGTGAGCCCTAGACATTTATTTTCCTTTTTAATGCTTGATCTGACTGTAATATTTGTGAAGCACTTGGAAATGATAGAATAGGGGAGATAATAAAGAATTTGTACTGAACAGAAGCCTGGATAGTCGCAAGTGCTTTGGAACAACTAGTCTACTATGAGCATTTTCACTATTAGTGAAAATATTAGTGAGAATATATATTCAGCATATTACCTCCAAAATTTATAAGACATCTTCACAATTCTCCTTCAAATATTTTCACACCTATTTCATCAGGTAAAAAAATGAGAAACTTCTTACCTAATATGTAACAAATAAGTATCCAAGATATTTCAGTTCACTATAGCTCATCTGACTTCCTTATCTGTCAAATTTTTGGTCTATTTTTACTGGGATGCATTTCTAGATGATTGTGTTGTGACCCCACTCTGGAAACACTTCTGTCTGTAACATTTTCTCTTGGTGACCTTGGCAATGTGAATGTCCAATTCCTCTTTACTTATCCATTCCTTAAGTGGTTGAATTTTCATCTTTATGTATTGTATCTACAAGTTTCTGAGGTGTATGGCCAGTAAATCTTAACAATGATCTCTGTCCTTTTGTATAATCAGCATGACTGTGACTCTACTGTTAGGCAGAGAATCTATTTCCTATTCTAGCCACAGACCTGTGAGTAGTCTGATTCTTTAGCTGTCCGTATTGAAAACCATGCTTTTATGTTAGGTACAAAAACATGTTTATATCACTTGTTTTCATTTGTCAGTTATCATTTGTTGTTAATTTGACATCTGCATAAGTGATTGTTGATTTTTTTTTTAATCACGTTATTTACTGAAGTATTTCTCAAATCTAGCAGTAATAATTAAGGCTTCTTATTGTTATTCTTCTTATTATTATATTCAGCTTTTCTTAACAGATTTTTGCTTTCTTCGTATAGTTCTTCTGCCTAACTGTCCTTAAAGAAATTGACACAAACCTTTGTTTTAAAGTTCTATACACACTATAACTGAGAAAAAGTGTTCTTATCCAATAACTAGGAACTCTTATTCTGCATAGTGTAGTCTTTGAAAAAGTCAGTCATGTTTCCGTTTCTAGAATTGAGTATTTTTGCAATATGAATAGTAAATTAGTAAATGCATCAAATTCAAATTAGCTGCAAATCAAACTAGTGGGGAAAAAAAAGAGCTTGAATTAAGTTTCTAAACACAGAGATTATTCTCAGCTGTCTCTCACAAACTCCTTATAATTACAAAGCTCTGACAAATTAGAATTACTAACATAAGCTGCTGACAAGCTCTATTTGCTGTATTCATCTTTACCTGCACTAAGGTTTTATGAACAAACCCCATCTCAGTAACTAACTTAGACATATAGTAAAAGTAGACATACTGTTCTAAAAATCATCATGAAAAACAGAGAAAGTGAGAAGCTGAACTTTTAAAAGTGAAATCTTAAAAGAATCTAAACTTTTAAATCTGAAATTTTATAGGGAATATGGATATGAAGATAATAGTAGGTTGATGCAAGAGTCATTTGATTATTGTGAGACCTGTTCAGTATTTGTGTATGCTAGGTTAAAAATGTTTTTTCTTCTAATGTTAATTCCCTCTGTGCACTGATACTCCTTTACAATCTCATGTATAGCATATTCTCTAGGTCCAAAGCGTAAGGCTGACAAAAAAGTTCTATTGCCAAATATAGGACACAGCAGGGCTCAGTGGTAGTTCTCCACTTCTACTCAAAATATGTGGTAGATATCAATTTGGTGACTGTCAATTTAATAATTACCATAAATCTAATATAACCTTAAGAATGCTAAGTTTATTCACTGACTCTCAGTTCTCTCTTTTTTTTTTCTGATGCAATAAATTGAATTTTGTTGGTGTTAGAACACCACAATTAGTGATTTGTCTGTCTTCCTCAAAATCATCTGAAATGAAAGTACTTTCTTTATGTAAAAGTGCATCATTTTTTTTTTCAAATGTGGTTATTGGTTAGTTCAAATACATTTTTTATCCCAGTTCCATTCGTCAATCAGTTATACTGCTTGTAAAATGAAGTGATAGAAGTTCTGCAATAACTTGCAATGATTACTGGTTCCTCTCCTTGTATTTAATGTTTTGAATACAAAACAAGTAGATTTTTGCTACATTTCCACTACTGCCAGTTGGGCTTTCTGAAATGGAAGTTTCTGAGAATCTTTTTTGAAAGGAACAATTATTGATAACAAAAGAGGCCTGTGACTTTTGCTTTCAATTTTTTAAATATTTTGTGTGTTTATTTTATTATGTGTTCCTTTCTCTAAAATTGGAAATTAAATTCTAGACAAAATTTTCACTAACAAGAGGTACCAAGCAAAAGTCATGATGATCTTCAGTGTCTTGAGCTGTTTACAAAATCTCATTTTCTCACCCTATCTGGTGTTGGAATTTAGTAGAAGTCAGGATTGAGAAGTTATGTATATTGCATGTCTTCCAAAAATGAAGAAACAAATTTCTTGAGTCTGAGCTAGCTCAGCTACAGATTTTCAATAGAGTGGTGTTTATCTTCCACATTATATGGTGGGAGCTGGCAGCTGTGATTGCATATCATTAATTTACTTATTCCTTAGTCACCTCATTCATTTATCCAGCACTTTGCAGACACTTAAAATATCATTTTGTTTTTTTTTTTCTCAATTCATTTAGGAGCTAGTGTAAAGACATTTTGATGCTAAAATGTCTATTGAAAGAAAAAGAGTTTAAGTAAAATTGGATTTAAGAAGATGTGAATTAAAAATGATTATTTTCTTTATGGGTCTGGCAATTAATTATCTTCCAATTACATTTTATGTGTTTGCACTGTGTGCGTTTTCTTTCCCCTTCAAGTACAAGCAAAAGAAATCTTGTTTGCTAGAAATTTCATTCTGTTGAAATGTTATATTCTCAATTTATTAATAAAAGGTGATACTTAAAACTACTTTGAAATTTTGCATTTATAATTAGTAAATGAAAACAGAATTCCTTAATCCTTCATGTATTCCCAAAAAGTGCATCTTATTTTTCAAAGTGATTTCACTGCAGTACAATGTTGATTTAATTAGTGCAATCTTATTCATAAAAGCATTGTCTACAACTTTATACAACACTGAAAAGATTTCATCTAAACAGAACAAATTCTTCTCCAGTGTAAAGATGGGACTGTAGTCATATCAGTTATATTATTTGCATAGTCAGAGACATTAGATTAAGTCTAGTTTTCCATTCTGGTGTGGTATTCGTCATCTAACCAAAGAGTGCTTTGCAATTTTAAGGACATACAGTTTAATTGAGATTTTTTAATTAAAAATATACTGATTATTCATAACTATGTCAATAACATTACTGTGAGCTAAATTACATCTGTCCACATGTTCAGTTTCTTACAAAAAATGTACAGTATAATAAATATCATAAATATTCAAATTCACAAAAACCTTTTGAGATCAAGAAATTATGTTCCCTCAGTTTTCTTTTTGCTCTGAAGACTCTACTCAGTTATGTCAAATGCACTTTTTTGAATGGTAACAGCTTAGTTTAGAACTCACTAGGTAAATGAGGGTCTGACATTAGCGTTTCCTCAAATAGATTTGTAGAGAATTTAACTTCAGTGAGCAAAAATGTTTTAGTCTGTGCTACACAGTGTAAAATGGACTTGTAGTTACAGAAAAATTTTGATATTTGAAGTCTACCAGATAAATGAAAATACTATCTGATAGGAAGGAAAATAATGGCAGATTTCCAGAAATAAGTAAGCAAATGCTATTCAATAACACTCAAAAAATATTACTTCAGAGATGTTATGCTAGATATACATAAAGGTTATTTGAATACTTTGATATCAAAAGACTATTTTGTGTTTTGTGTTAAGAAAGACTGCTCAAATAATGAGAAAGATGATGAGAACAGAATGGCCAAATATTTTTTTGAGAATTCAGATTCAAATAAATTAATGCCATGGTACATCCATTATTAAAAATCTGTGGTAGCATGACAAAAGCAGGCAGCATGAAATGTGCTATTCTAGTCACATATCAGCCCCGTAGATGACAGTGAGAAGCCAGAAGTTGTTGTGTAACCGGACTTACAAACATAATTTGCCAGATGTTATCTGATAGTTGAAGCTCAAGAGACAATGTTATCAAATCTGCTGGTTGCAGTATGTGGGTTAATAAAAGATTGTATGATACCACTTCCGGTTTGCTTTTGAATTTTCTTTTCCTTTATTTCTTGTAGTTCATTTCTAAACTCTAAGTCAAAATTAATATTAAATGAGAATGCAAACAAATTACTCACATAATTGTTTTGCTCTTTAATGCTGATTTAATTTTATGGATTAAACACTTGGTCATTAACTGCCACCAACTACAAAGTTCATGATGAAATTATTTAAAATAAGTAAAATTTTTTTTTGTAAAATACATACTGATGCAGCAGTTTAAAAATCAAAATTCAGGTAACTTTGAATCTCTTTCTCCTGTGTGCTTGCTCGATCTCTACAATGATCATTCTTAGCAGTAATATACTTGTTTGTATAAAGTTTTATTCATGTTGATGGTTTTTTTTGTTGGTGGTGGTGGGTTTTTTTTGTTTTTTGTGTTTTTTTTGTTTTTTTATCACTACAGCTTTAGATGACTCTTTTAAATCAAGCTAGGAAAAATCCTGCTGTTTGGCAGCCAGAAACCTGGTCTAGTCAAATGAAATGTAATTATTGCCTGCCTGCTGGATAAGCAGCTGACCTATACGTAAAAATCCTGGGTACTATGACTGACCAATTTTCACTCTTTCTAAGACACTGAGCTAGAAAATTGCTGTAGCATTCAATACACAAATTGCTAAATTCAGGTCGGATTGTGGACATAATTATCTGTATTGATTAATTACTTGAATAATATTAAGAATGCCAGCAAATCCAGTGGAAGTCAAATTGTTGCTTTGGATTGGTACTTTTTGAATAGAGCAGAAAAAGTGCAGATTTGTTAAATTACAGAATCACAGAATTGTAGGGGTTGGAAGGGATCTCTGGAGCTCATCTAGTCCAACCTCCTGCTAACGCAGGTTCCCTACAGTAGGTTGCACAGCAAATCATTCAAGTGGGGTTTGAATATCTCTAGAGAAGGAGACTCCACAACCTCTTTGGGTAGCGTATCTCAGGAAAAAGTAGATGTAACTATGGTGCTAGTAGACATCAGTTTAAAGCTATTCAAACTCTGGATTAAAGATCTCCAGCTCTACAATGAGCTATATTTTTCTAATTTCCATGATAAACCAGCTTCAGAATCATTTAATGAATACTGAGCATGTGGCATGAGTGATATATAAAATTACTGTCAATTGGTTAAAATGTTCTAGTTGTCAGAAAAAGTTTGAAGACCTTCTGATTTAGAATTTATCATCCTGTTGATTTTTTTCATGTGGGTACGTAACAAAACATTTCTTACTGCTCCTGATTAACAACACTTTTTAAGTGTTTAACTTAAGTGGAAATCATTTGGGGCTAGGAATAGTATGAACTATGTTTATTTTAGACATATGTATGGATATCATAGGGATTTCCTCATCAAAATAATAGAAGTCCCAGATGACATAGTGTCTTGTTTCTAATAGATTGTCTATGCTATATAAGTATTAGCAATTAATTGTGGTTTGGATTTTACTTTGTCACTTTTAATTGGAGCAAAACTGTCAAAGAAAAGGAAACGTTACCTTCATGAAGTTGTAACCAACAGGAAGCAACAGAACCGTAAGGCAAAAAACTAGCTGTAAATCCTTAGGTAAACCATGAATTCACAATCTGCACATATATCCTCCTTTATTCCTTCATGTTTTTTGATTCTTCCTTAAGCGTATGAGGAACCAGAATGACCTTTCTAACATTATTCTTCCCCAGCATCTGCATCATGGCATCTGTCCCCTGATCAAAAGGCATTACAGAATCTACGTGGGGCTTGAACTTTGTCTAAGTGTTTTTGTCCCAAAATCTCAGAAATTCCATCAGGAAGTAGGGAAGTGTTGTTGCTCCCTTCTTATATATTACGTGTATCTTCTTTATATCTTGATTTTATCCTGTATAATGAAATATAAAATTCATAACTATATGTGAAATTTAAGTAGAAACTCACAGGAGTCAGTCTTTTGAGTTCTGGAATATATTGAAACTCTTCCCCATAGAAAAAACTTCTACTCCCTGCTGTTAACAGATGAAGAAAAAAAGGAGAGTGAAAGTATGACTATCTCCAAAGCAGTTCTACAGTATAGTCTACATCTCAAGCTGATATAAACCCACCTTCATAGGCCATATTACATTTAAGAAAACTGCTGTGGTCAGCAGCTCAGTGCACTCAAAGGAACATGATTTCTAACCAAGAAAACTCCAAAAAGTAGCAGAAAGAAGAAGAAAAATGGTATGACTGAGAGTTATAGGGCTGGAAGGACAGGACAGATGACTTATGACTTCCCTGCAGATGTTTCATTGACTTGCGGTTGAGCTCAACAATTCCTCATGTTATAGGAGTTTCACAGCTCCTCCTCTTGCTTACTGAAAGTGAATACTTAATCTGCCACATCTCTTGTGGTAGGCACACATAATAACAATTGGATTTAACAATCTGGTTTAATTTTTCTGGTTTAATTTTCTTTTTTTTTTTCCCCCCTTCTTTGGAAACAGTGGAAATTCAGGCTACAGTGAGAATGGGTGAAGCTCTAAAATTCTCCCTCTGGTGCTGAAAAAAATACATATTTCTACTGGATACTAAATACATTTTAAAAACGTCCTACAGCTCTACAATATGCTTTATCCATTAACTTATCCATTTATCCATTAATTTTGAAAAAGTCTAGCAGCTGCAGAGTAAAATAATGAAAAGCTCTTTTTCTATGATTACTTCATTTCTTTCCACTCTAAGGATCACATATTCAAGAGCATTATGTCTGTTTTATCTTTCTAGTATCTTATACAGACAGATGATTAAGCAATCAGTTGTTTTTGCACATTCAGCTAGATTTATTTTCTTACAAGGTTATTCACTTTAGAAAAATACACCTGGTTCTCTGCTAGGTGCTAAGAGAAAAATATTTGAAAATGGCAAGACATCTGCTCTTAAAGTGGAAGATGAACTGTTCACATATGATAATTAGGATCTGTTTAAAAACCGTTTGGATGTGGTGCTCAGGGACATGATTTAGCAGAGGGTTGTTAAGAGTTGGGGTGATGTGCCTAGGTTGCGGTTGGACTTGATCTTTAAGATCTTTTCCAACCTGAGCAATTCTATGAGTCTATGTACCTTACAGCCTACATAACATTGCCAGCTACAGCAAAGGGATGTCAGTTGATGTAAACACTGCTGACATTTCTATTTGTATTGAAAATATGTTTTAACGTGTGGTCAGCTAAAGGTTATTCAGACACAGACACAACTTGAACCAGCACAATTAATAATTTCATTTGAATATAATAGCTGAAAACAAAGTAGCACTTCAACAGAATTGAGAGTTCTCTTGAATGTTCTGGTTAATTTTTTAAAAATAAATATTATGTCCAGAATACAAATAAGAGAAAGCCTTTCTACTACAATAAAATCACAACAGTTACTTTACATTGCCAAATTATTCCCATACATTTCTTCCATCCTGGTAAATCTACTCTATGGACTAATATATCATGAACAGCTTCTCTGAAAAGACAATGTGAGTTTTCACACAATGGTAGCAAGAAAAGCCATGTATGAATTGATTCAAGCTGAAGAATGCCAGCAACCATTCGTGGCTAAACCCACTGAGTCATTTTTCCCTGTATTTCTATAGAGAACTGAAAGTATTATTTCCTTGGACTGGGCTACCAGTCATCTCTAACAAATCAATAAGACAAATCATGAGCCTTAGTAATATTATACTGAAATTACATAACTAGGCCATACTTAATACTCAACATCATTCAGGAAAGGCTCTATAGCACTTCTATGTTGCACATCTTTCTCATCTTTCTCCCTGGTGAGGTTTAGGTACCATTAATCAACCACAAGAAACCACTAAGATATTATCTTGGGGACACATATCCAATACTGCCCTTGATAGTTGACAGCCAGTCCTGGCAGCCATATCAACTGCACTGTCGCATCAGAGATTGCTTGGCTGCAGTTCTTAGATAGAATGGGCTCCTGATCTAGTTCAGTTTTTTTTTCACACATTTCTGGGCAACTGGCAGACAAAGGTGTATGCGGACTCTGAGATATTTCTCATACGATGATCTTTTCCCCATATTTCTAGACACATTGTGCTGCATGAGGGGAATGTGATTCCTAATTTTGGCATCCTGCATCTAATATAAATATTTAACATAAAAACAATTATCTGCCAAACAATCTCACCCAAATCATCAAGGCTACCAGAACCAATGTTTCCACAAAGCAGTAAGTAATTGTGGATATTCCTGTTTTCTTTTCTAAGTCTATATTGCAGTACCAAGAAGTACTTCACACTTTTGAGATTTAGGTACAGATATCAAATAGTCCAAACACTCTTTGAGGATGTATTTCAGGATGGCTTGACTCCCGCTCATACAAAATTTATATTGGAGAAATAACTTACTCTGAAGAGATGATAGAGTAAAACAGAAGCAGGCTGAAATCCCAGAAGTCCGCCACTGCGTACATAGAGAGAAATCTAGACACAAACTCTGTATTCATATATCCTGTTCCAGTGGAGTTCATTCAAGCTCTTCTTGTGTACATAGTCTCACCAAGCGTAATAAGTAGCTAAGATTGGATTCTCTTTTTCTGATGACACTGCCCTTACATTTTCAAAATTATGTCAAAGAAACAAATATTAATTTTTGGCATACAAATACCTGTCTCTTGCTAATGCATGCAGTATATCTCATCTCACTGATGTCACCACAGCTATGGAGGTTGAACACTGGTGTAACTTACCAATTACAGCATACAGATAAATTGATTGTGAACGAGCTGAGAACAGTAAGTGTGACATAAGAATTAAAAAAATAATATAAGTTAGAAATACAATTTCTGGGAAGCAGTCTTTGTTATTTCAGCAATACTATATGGAATCTAGTTAAAGTAGCTTGAGTAAGTAGACTGTATATTTCTATGATTTTTTGTTTATTTGTTTATTTGTTTTTTCTTAATATGATTTTACTTTCCTTACTACTTGCATCATTTATTTATAAAATTTCTTCTTAAGAAAAATAGAAGCTGTATACTTTACTGGGACATTGATCACCAAGCACAAGGCAGAGTAGTGCGTCCTTGCAGTCCTACATTTTCAAAAACAGAATTTCTCAAACTTCTTTAGGGCATTCACTTCAATTATGCCCTGGTTCAGCTAAAAAAGCATTAATAGCATAACCAGCATCATGGTTGCTGACGAGCAATAGAAACACACCCAGAACAGAACTCTTGAGGGGGGGGTGAGCCACAGCCATTATGTTCCAGCAGTAGAGGATGGGGTGGGGCCAGAACAGGTGGCCTGGATTGCTAAAGGGTTATTCCACGCCCAGTGACATGTGGAAGGCTATAAAGCTTCCTGCTTTATAGCCTACTAAGGGGACGATGGCTAGGAGGGAGGTGTTTTCTTGGAGGATTGCTGGGTGTTGGGTGAGATATATTGGTAGAGGGTTATTGGTTAAGTGAAAGAATGACTTTGTGGTGCTGGACTGCTGCTGAGTTAAATCCCAGTAACTGTTTTCTTCACGAGTCCTTGTTGATCTAGAATGTCGAGGTGAAATGCTGAGTTGTACTCACTTCTTACTTACTTCAGTTAACTTCTTTTCTGACTGCACTGAGAAACAAAGAATTTGGAAGTGTTGTTCTATGTATAACCTCAAAAATATATGTTGTTGCTCACAATGTTTTCTTTAAAAGTCAGTACGTAAAATACCAAGGCCAAATATGGTTTTTGCTAGCTGTAATTATTATAGAGCTGTTTTTCAGGGTGTCTAGTAAACTATGTTTTTATTTGAAGATCCTGTTTTACAGACACAGAAATATTTATTGGAGTGTCAGTAAGACTACAGAGCCATAAAGATTCATTAAATGAATTTCCTTTTGGCTAACAAAACAATAATTCCTATATTTTTGTGCATCTGATTCACTTAGAACTTTTTTGTTCCTTAGAACTTTTCCATTGCTCTTCTAGGGAGTAGCTAAATCCCCTTGTACACATCACAAAATATTTATTTTTAAAACCTTTTTCCCCTTCATTTTAGATTTGTTTTTGTGATTCTTTAACAAATTTTCATGCTTTTAGAATATTTTGGTCATTTTCCTGTTTGCTCATTGTATCATTAAATACTAGGAGAAAACCATTAAAAATTGTTTTGTATAGAGTTCTGCAAGCACTGCTTTTACGGAGAAGTATTATTTGAAAATGCAGGACTAGTTTAGGCTCCCATAAGTAACTGTAAAAGATACCTAATTTCATAAACTTGAAAATAAATAGCTGATGGTATGGTGAATATTACAATTCTGTTTACTTTTCCACGAGTATTTACATGAAATCAGTTCTCTGATAAATTCTGTGATACAGATAGATGTGCCTACACTAGAATACCTTAAATATTCATAGTTTAAAAACTGAATGACTGCTTCTAGTTTTTTAAATATAGGAAAATGAAAAGATATATCTGTAGTTGTCTAGTTGTCTATTCAATAAATGAAACTGAACATGCATTTTTTTATCATTAGCAATTTTAACTTCTACATGCTGTGATTCTTGCTCATATATGTAAAGTATATTTTTCTGTATAAAAAAGCATAAACATTTGTTTCGAAAATCAACAATCTATACTGCATAGTTCAATCAAGTAATTCCTTCATTTCTAAGTAATAGGGGAAAAAAAATTAACTGTAAAATAGGTCTCATACATGCACTAGGATTTTATAGCTTGTGTCTTCTAATCATACATTAATTGTTCATTGTTCATATTCTTCAGCATGTATACTTTATTCACATATAAATGATTCTGAGAAATTAGATGGATTCTAGATCTAAGATATTCTAGGAAATGCCAGTTGTATTATGATTTGGAGCAAATTCCACTACAGTGGACAGTGCACTCCAGATGAGGCCTCACCAATGAAGGATCAGCTGTTGGTGATACTTTGCCTAATGTAACCCAGGTCCTGTTACCCTCTGAACCTCAAGGGCATATTGCTGGCTCATGTTCCACCTGGTGCCTAGGTCCTTTTCTGCAGATCTTCTTTCTAGTTGGGTAGCTCCCAGGATGTCCTGCTGCTTGGAGTTTTCCTTCCCAGGCTTTGTATTTGGGCATCACAAGGTTCCTGCTAGTCCATTCTTCCAACTTAGGATTCCTCAAGATGGCAGCAAGACCCTCTGGTGTGTCTACCAGTTTAGCGTTCTTTGCAGACTTGCTGAGAGAGCATTGTGCTGCATCATCCAGATCGTTAATGAAGATACTGAACATAACTGCAGCCAGCAAGTACCTCTGCAGTACACCACCAGTTAATGTCCTCCAACTAGATCTTGGGCCCATCTGTTCAGCCACCACTGTCTCATTATCCAACCCATTTCTTACAGGGTAAGAAAACCTACAGATATCATCAGCTTCTTCCTGGCTACTCTAAATTATCTCGTTCTGTTTGTTTGCTGGTAACTCTAAATAAACTGGTACATATTTTGTATCTCATAATATTTTTCAAATGTAGTACTGTGTTTTACAGGGATTTTGCAGTAAAGCTTGAGTTAACAAAACAACAATCTGTTAGTTATGAAACTGATAGTAGTGTATCACCTAAGGAAATTTTTGGATACCCTTTTTTGTTTGCTAGTTTTTAAAGGAGGCATTTTGTATCTAAGAAGCATTGCGTTTATTTTGGCTGTAAGGTCTTCTATTTACATACGCTTTACATATTTGCATGTTTCCCATGTAAATGCCATGTTTCTCATATTTCAGTTAATGAGAGAGTTCCCCATAAGAAATAAAACAAGAAGTCAGTGTATTGCAGTGCTCTCAAGACTTATTGCATGTTTTTCTCTCTAGTTGTACGTGATCGATCTTGTTTTTCACAGTGGTTTTTTTTTGTTTGTTTTTGTTTGTTTTTTTGTTTGTTTGTTTTGTTTTTGTTTTTTTTTTTCTCTGTCATGGGAATTTTCCCTAATGGAACTTGATTTTCATTACTTGCAAAAGAAATGACTACCTGGCTATCAGAAGATCTAGTCAGTCAGTGTTTAGATACCATTAAAAGAGTTCTGACTCAGCCAGACAGATAATGACAATTTAATTGAATTGCATACAGAAGAGCTGTTGAAGTATAATCTATTTAATGGTAGATTATTTTAAAAACAAAATTTTGCTGGGTAAATATGCTTCAACATCATTGAAATTTCAGAATCTCTGATAATGCCTTACTTCCAGACTGTTGTATCAGCCAATATACTATTAATATATTACTTCAAGTGTCACAGACTTTATTTCACTCTCACTCTTAAGCTACAGAAAGATAATTTTTCACAGCCTGTCCAATTCAAGATCTAACATATCTGTAAAATTTTAACAGATTTTGTTCTTTGGTGTGACTTTGTAATAACTGTATTGCTAAAAAATGGGAAGGTATGACTGGAGTTTTTTAATGCATTAAAATGTATGGTCTGGATTACACTTCAGCTTTATTAAGTTTACTCAAGTAAGATGCTTTGAAAATTGATAATAAACACTGAAACAGCAGGTAGAATGAGTTTTACATCTGGAAAACAAAGGTTTTTTTTTTAAATAAAAATGTATGAATTCTTTTTATCTTCACTTTGCTATCATTTTGAAAAATTTAATTTTATTACCATAATATTAATACTTATGGAGAGCAGATAACTTGTCTTTCTACTTCTGTCATGAACTACCAAAACTGGACATGGAAACCTTCTAACACAAAGCATATCAACAACCTGGTGGGCATGACTGAACAGACACATTTTCTCTCAAATTATTGGACTTGGGTCCGAAAGCACTGCATAATAAGTCAGGTCTTTCTCTTTGCCCCAAGTTTTCAGAGCTTTCTGTCCTTCGCAGCTTGGCAAAAGGTTAATGTATGCTTAATATAGGATGTGATCAGACTTTAAAACCTGAACAGCAAAAGTTTTTCACAATCTGACACACAGTCTGTGTCCAATTCTTTCCACCTGTTTCTGGTATGGTCAGCTGATGCAGCAAGACACTTGGATTCTTGCTACCACGACTCCTTTCTATGAAAATTCACTTCAGCTGAGAGAAGTTCTATCAAGATCTGTTTCTTCCTGTTTGCTTCTCTGTACTTTATAAATGTGTTGGAGTGTTTGCAGACCAGTCCTTGTATACTCAGAAGAAATTTGATGGTTACACTAGGCATGGTTTTGATGTTAATTTAAACCAGTAGTTTAATTATATTTAAGTGTCTTGCTTTCAGCAGTAGATATCAACATCTGAGTACATTAATTGAAATGTTTAATTATGTTTACTATTGTTTGTTATCATATCTATGTGCTGATCTATAAAACTACGTAATATTAATTGCCTACTCAATTATATTTGCAGTCTCCTAAGTTCATGAGTATTTAATCAAGATTTATATTGTGCCACTGTAAAAGAAAACTTGGAAGAACAATGGCAGCCTGTTTATAACAAGACAGTTTTAAAAGGTGATTTTACAACTCCAGTTCTGACAGTATATCCTCCCTGTTCGGACTGAAATGGCTATTCTTGCTCATAGAGCACTGGATTTTGTTTTTCATATTATTTGTCAAATTTTCTCCCCCTTGTTTGTATAACTTTTGATACACTGAATTGAAGCACTAATGTGTTCTGACTAGACTACACGGCTCAGATTCTAACTTGGTTTTCCTTTTGTACAGTCCTTCAGAGGCCTGGGTAGAGTGTGGCCAGGAGAATCTTGATGCAGAGTGTTTGCATGTAGATGTTTATAATTGGTTTTGGAAGAGCAGATCCTATCAAATTTTGTGGAAAAAAAGAGTAAAGAATGGTGGAGTTCTTTGCTGTTATATTCCCCCTGAAGATGAGCAAAACAGTGTAGAATATTCATGTTAGGCAGAACAATAATGCAAGAGAGAAAAAGTACAGGATAGTCTGTTCTGAAGAGATAATTGTCCAGAACCAGAAATGTAAAAGGGGCTAAAGTGTTTCAAAGGAAAATATCTTCAAACTATGGAAAAATCTTGTGAAATACTGCTTGTCTATGGATACCTGTTTGAGACATAGATCTATGATCAAACTTATTTAAGTGTTGTCAGGCTGTAAAGGCATGATATAAAATATCTTAGTAAATATTATGTTTATCAGATAAAAATAGAAGGCATATTAGACCTATTATCTTATTTATGTGATGAATTCCATTACTTATGGAATGCTAGGTGGGTGCCTCTGAGAAAGAAAGAGAATCCTCACTGTTGATAGGGGTGGTAGAGTATTCATAAATGCAGAATCAAGTTAAGTTGGGTGTTATAATCACACTGAAAATGCAGAATAGGCAAAGGAATTCTGAAAGGATTTGTAAATTTATCCTATTTTATGTGCCTGTATTCAAATGTCTTGGGGTTAACTGTGTAATGTTCTTGCATGCCTGGATCTGCATAATTTTTTTTAACTCTCACTCATGAAACAGTGAGTGAGATAGAGGAAATTTTGACTAAAGTAGAAATAGAATAAGAACTTTGCACAGTAGTATCAATACTGTCTGCATTAATAATTACTGTGTTGCCATAGTTTTTAAACTTCTTGTATAAGCAAGTCATGATCCTAAGAAATGTATGTATAACTATATAACTCCAGTTAAAATTTAGCACACTGACATTACAGCCAAGATATTGAACAAAACTAATTTTCTCTTTCTCAATTTTTAAGATCCAGATTTTAAGGACCTTGGAGTTTTGAAACCATTGCCAGGTTGGTATGTTGTTTTTTCCTAAGTTTTGGAGGCCTTTGTGCTGTGCTGTAGAAAATATTTTTGTTTGCTGTTCAGGATTCATTTTTCTGATATTTTGTTATTTAGTTTGTGAGTTTGAAATGGGAGGACCTGAAGGAATTGTGGAATCTGTACAAATTGTCAAGGAAGGAAAAGCTTCTGAAACTGAAGCAGTAGACTGTAAATGGTACATCCGAGCACCACCCCGATCCAAGGTCAGTCCTTCATCCACTTGCTAATTTGCCACTTAATTTAAGAAATTGACTTTTCTAATATGCTGTGCATTGCTTAGTACAGACAGACCTTGTTTAATAACTTTACAGCTTGAACCTGTAAACTGTTTTTTTTTTCTTCTGCTGTAGAAAGGTAATTTATCACCTCAATCAAAATAACCTTCTTTCTCTATAAATAATGATGTGGGCAGCATTAATGTGCTTTTTGTGCCATAAGTAATTTTCTTAAATTCATCTTTAATTTTGGTCATACTTTTAAGGCATCAGTTTGTTTAGTTAAGTGGGAAGCAATCTTATCTAACGTAGGGACTATTAAGGGAACACTGCTGGGTCCCTATGATCATTATTGTTTCTCATCTGGGAACAGTGAACATGGAGCCAAGGTGAATTAACATTCTTGTGTATGAAGCCTTTTTCTATTATTGTAGAGCGATTGACAAAAAGAGATAGTATTCTCCTTTCCCTCTCCCACCATACACAGCAAACCATGCAACAAACAGGAGGGGGATGCAATTAATTAATGATTCTTTTCTTAGATTCTGATCCTCTCTTATCCATGGCTTATTTGTTATTATTCAAATTAATTTTTGCTGGCTACCCTACTGTTTCTTTTCTCTGAGCTCAAGCATCTCCATACCTCCAACCTACTTTCATTCCCTCTGCTAAAGACAAATTCTACGCATATTTTTATTAGCAGGTTTGTTTTTGGAAGGCTTTTTTTTCTTTTTTTTGTAAGCTCAGAGCAGACTATACTGCATACATCTGATTGTTCCAGCACCCAATACTGAATAAGCAGCAGGCAGATTTTCCAATAGAGAAAACGTATTTAGTATCAAGATTTTTCTTATTTTGAAAGTTCAGGAGTTAAATAGTTGGCATATAAGACTACAGATAAATTATTTCTAGAATATACTTCAATTTCATATTTTTTTACATTTGCAAAATTCAATATTCATGGAAGTTTCCAATTAAGTAGATGGAATTTCCACTTCACAAGAGTAAGTAGCTATCGATGTGAAATTACTAGACTAATTAGTTATTGCACATTATATACTTAGTAGGTAAGAAAACAGGTAAACACAATTAAAGACTTAGCCTGGTTAAATAAGATAAAAGTTGCCCTACATTTGTATATCTGTTTAGTTTGTCAGATAGTATCATCATGACATTCTTATCTAATCCAGCTCTAAAGTGCCACAATTCAAAGTGCTTCTGGAAATCCCATATTCAGTTATCTGTAGGATTTATCCAGAATTCAGTCCTGATTTAAAAATACTAATTTTGCAGCCACATAACTGTAATAACAGTGTATAACACACATATGCCAAACCATGTTGTTAAGAGGATAAAAAATTATTAGTTATTTGTGAATTTTTATACCTGGATTTAGCTTTGCTTCATTTCATAAAATGTAGACCAGCTGAAGAGTGTCTGAAATAAAGAGCAATGAGAACATTTTATAAAATGTGAGAAAAGATTGGAAGTTATATAATGTTACATAGAAGTTTTTGTGAAGGAGGGTGTTACGAGACAGTATCCCTAAGTATCTAGTGTGGAGGAGAGGCTGCTCAGATGTCAATTCATTTGCAGAAGACACCAAGTTGGCAGGAAATGTCAGTCTGCCTGGGGATAGGAAGGCCTCACAGAGAGATCTGGGGGGGCTGGAGCTGGGCTGAGGCCAATGGGATGATGTTCACCAAGACCAAGTGCTGGTCCTGCCACTTTGGCCGCAACAGTACCAGGCAACACTACAGGCTTGGGGCAGAGAGGCTGGAAGACTGTGTAGAGGAAAGGTACCTGGGGGTATTGATTGATGCTCAGCTGAACATGAGCCAGCAGTGTGCCAAGGTGGCCAAAAAGGCCAATGGCATCTTGGCTTGTATCAGAAACTGTGCAGCCAGCAGATGCAGGGAAGTGATCATCCCTCTGTACTCAGTCCTGGTGAGACTGCACCTCAAGTACTGTGTTCAGTTTTGGGCTCCTCACTACAAGAAAGATATTGAAGCCCTGCAGCATGTTCAGAAAAGGGCAACAAAGCTGCTGAGGGGTCTGGAGCACAAGTCTTATGGGGAGCTGCTGAGGCAGCTGGGATTGTTCAGAGAAGAGGAGACTCAGGGGTGACCTCATTGCTCTCTGCAACTACCTGCAAGGAAGCTGTGGTGAAGTGGGGGTAGGCCTCTTCTTCCATGCAACCAGTGATAGGACTAGAGGGAATGGCTTCAAGTTGCTTCAGGGAGAGATTCAGTTTGGATGTTAGGAAATATTACTTCTCTGAGAGAGTGATCAGGCAGTGGAGTGGGCTGCCCAGGGAGGTAGTGGAGTCATTGTCCAAGGAAGTGTTCAAGAAACATTTAGATGTTGTAGTGAGGGACATGGTTTAGTGGGAAATAGTTGCAACAGGGGAATGGTTGGACTGGATGATCTTGCTGATCTTTTCCAATCTTGGTGATTCTATGATTCTGTGTCTTTAGGATAAGTCACAGTATTGCATGGGCAAACAAAAGATTTAGGTTAGATATAAGGGAAGAAAAATTCAAACAGTAGGACATGAATTATTGGCTGAAGGAAATTTGTTCAGCTGATGTTGTTAGCAACATTAAAGTGCAAGTAAGTAAACAAAAAAAAAAAAACCATGGAAAATGTGAGAAACATCCCTAATCTTATGTTTTGTCAGAGAAGTGGACTAGCTTGTCTCTTGATGAATCACATTGCTCCCATCTTATAGAATTATCTGGCTGGAGAGACAGTATAAAAGAATTTAAATAAGTGTTTCTTAAGGTGAAAGATTTTTCAGCAAGCCAGGAAAAAAAAATCAAGCCTAAAGGGTTTTATTCTGGCTTTCTTGAATACACGTGTATAAATGTGCATGTGTGCATATGCATTTATATTCACGCGTCTGTAGTCATGGTATCGCTGTACTGGGAAACTTTTCAAACTGGGAAAATTTTCAAATATTGAAGAAGAAATTGGTGGATAAACTTTAAAAAGGTATTATATGAAGTAAGATCTATGGCAATACTGTTTTTGGATCAAGATTCTGTTGTCTGTATTTTACAGTCAGCTTCCTTTGTGTTTATCTAACCTTGAATTAATGACATATTCAGTACAGTGTCAGTGACGTCATTCTAATTTATGGCAGGTTGCACCTATGAAAACAGGCTATCCAGCTAGGAACAGTAAGAACTCAACAGCAGTCTTTAAATCTATATGCTCATGTGTTCTGGGCTGCACAGTTTGTTACTGGGAACTATGCCTAAAAGGCCAGAGTTTCTCAGATGATTTTGAGTTGGATCTTTACATCTTTAGTTTCTTAATCTTTGCCAGTTTGTGGGCAATTTCATTTGGCTTAAGCTCATCCAATCTAGCAAGATGCAAGTCTCTGCCACAGTTTGCAATTCCAGATTCAAGCCAAGTCTGAGCTCAACATATATGCAATGAGATCAATTGGGGTGTATGAACTTGAGAGCTCTAAGTCTGAGCTTCAACCTGACGGTTTGGATGTAATGCTGCTGCTCTCCTCACCAAGCTAGAATGACAGAGAGCACTCAATTTCTTTCACAGGCTTAAAGTACTGAGTCATCACTGATTACCTTGTAGTATGAAGAGTAGAATGCTAAAAATGAATGCAGAACTGGAGCTTTCTGGAAGTCCAGAAGACAGGAGAAATACAACTGAAGTCTTTTTTACTTGTTGCAAAGTATGTCATTTGTGTAATCATTTGGAGACTATTCCTGTTGAGTAAGATAGCTGTGAATCTGAAATTCAGAAATACTGAGGGTTGTCAGCTATGTGTATGAGTACAAGTGGATGAGGAACTCAACGTGAGCCAGTTGTGTACTTGCAGCCCAGAAAGCCAGGGCAAACATAGGTAGCAGACTGAAGGAGGTGTCTTCCCCAGTGCTCTCATGAGACCACACCTAGAGTACTGTGTCCAGCTCTGGGGCCCTGAACATAAAGATATATTGGAGTGAGTCCACATGGGGGTCACATGGATATTCAGAGGTCTGGAACACCTCTCCTGTGAAGAAAAGCTGACAGAGTCAGAGTTTTTGAGCTTGGAGAAGGATCCAGGAAGATCTTATTGCAGCTTTCCATTACCTAAAGAAGGCCTACAGAGAAGATGGAGAGAGATGGTTTATCAAGGAGTGTTGCAACAGAACAAGAGGTAATAGCTTTAAACTAAAAGAGGGGAGATTTGGATTAGACATTAGGAAGAAACTACTCAAAGTGTGGGGAGGCACTGGAGCAACAGGTTTTTCCAAGTAGTTCAAGGTAAGGTTGAATGGGCAATCCAACCTAAGGTTGGATTGGAGCAACCTGGTCTGGTGGAAGGTGTCCATGCCTTTGGCGGAGTGGTTGTGTAACGATGTGGTCTTTTAAGATCCCTTTTAACATTAACTCTTCTGTTGTGATTCAGTTGGTGATGGTGACAGAATCTGACTCACCTTGATCCAGGGTGGCTTCTTGATACGATTAGACCAGGGAAGTGTGGTTGGTCATGGGCTATAAAATATCCTGTGCAGACTTCAGAGGGTCCATGTTCAGTCAGAGCCACCTGCCCAGAAGCATGACACACTGCTCTGCTGTGTTCATCCAAGTCAGCATGGAAAAAACAAATCCAAGCCAAGCCTGCCCTTACGCCCAGGGTCATGGTGGGAGTAATCAGAACAGGACACTAGAGCTTGATCATTCAGGCATGCCATCAAAATATTGCTGTGGAAAAAAGGTATCTTCAAGACACTGGCACATTTAGAAAGAAGGATTTAAATAACTTCTCACTGTTTTCACAATGAACCTTGAATTTACTTACCTAATCAAAAACAGCTTTCAGTTCCAGAGCCTGACTCCAGATTGATTGCGGTCTTGAAGGAAATTTGGTTGTTGCTCATGTGTTTCTTGTACCCATAAGAAGAAGTAGGCAGTGAAACAAATTCTGGAGCTACAATCTGACTGAAAACATTTTCTGTTCTTGTTCACAAATGGCAATTTATGCTCTGAGATGAGACCTACAAGAGTGACAGTTTAAACTGTCAGCTCTAATATACCAGCGTAATCCTGATTTTTTTGAAGGATTTTTTACCAGCACACTAGAATTATAGAATCATAGAATAATCAAGGTTGGAAAAGACCTCTAAGATCATCTAGATCAACCATCCACCTACCACCAATGTTTCCCCCACTAAACCATGTCCCTTAGTACAACATCTAATGTTTCTTGAACACCTGCAGTGTTGCTGACCTCACCACCTCCCTGGGCAGCCCGTTCCAGTGCCTCAACACTCTTTTGGAGAAGAAACATTTCCTAATACAATTAACGGGCATTTTAATAGTGATTCTTGAAAAGTTAAAGAGAAAAAGAATTTAGAATTTGAAAAACCTAAGGAACAGATGCATCATTAATGGCTTTAGGTAGGTTCCATGTCTGGAAAACTTTGAAGCCTGATAGTATGCAAATAATATTATGAATGAAAAATCCTGTGCATTTTTCTGGCATATGAAAAGCTTTTTCCCTGGAACAAGAGGGGCAAATTCTGTTTGAACAAGTAGAAAATGTTGTTTACCTATGTTAAAATATTAAAATTACTTTTCTGAAACAGTTTTTTCAGATGACATTGCAAGACGACAGTACGTGTGTATAATATTTTCTAGCCGATGTGATAATACACATGGCAGACTAGCACTTGCAGAAAAATGCTGTTAAGTTAGCATTAATATATTCTGTTCAGGTATAGAAATAGAATTATCCTTAGCATCCTCAGTCCAAATAATTGTTAGGAAATACAATTTAAAAAGGTACTCATGAAGGTAATAAAAAATCTACCAAAGAGAACAGCAGAATCAGAATCTATCTATGGCTTTCACTGTTAAAAAGAAGAACAGTATCAAGGGATGTTAGCTCCCACTTCCCGCTATTTTTCCAATGAGCAAGAGAGAAAACGCAAGTGATAATGTCTAGAATAAATGTCAATTACTGAGAACTTGTGGAAGTCTGAAGAAAAAAAAACAGAACAAAATAGAGGATTCTAAAGAGCTTCACTCCTTAGAGAAAACAACAGCCAGTATTTCTCAAGTGCCAGGAAAGAGGAAAACCTGAGATATGGAGTTCTGTCTTTCCATGGTATCACAGACAGGAGCCACCATTGATGCTTTTTGGTTTATGATTATTGAGAGAAATGTTTAGAATCCAAGCAACAAGGTGGAAGATTTTTAGAAGAAAAAAAAATCAGTGTTTTAGTAATATGACTCTGTTTTGGCTGTTATGTTTGTCATCTTTTTGCCTTGAAGGAGAATAATTAACGTTGCAAAAATCTGCTTTAAAAAAACTGAACTTGCTATGCCAAAATAATTGATATAAAATAATTACATAGAGCTGAACAAGATGCAGAATAAAGCAAACGTAAATGATCAGTAAGCAGTATGGAAAGACATAGGACTCTTTACCCTAGCCCTGTGCTTGCAAGAGAATTAACTGAACCTAGAAACTGAATATGTAAAATTTGGAACTTAGGACCTGATGAAGAGGAGGTTTTTCTCTCACTTCTAAAGCATTGTTGGCAGTTGAATGATGGCTTTTTCTTCTTTTCTATCATTTGGTATTTTTTTGTTTTTTGATGCATTATAAGGGACTGAATGTCTGTGCACATATATTAAGTCTGATATGCTAGGATATGGTTAGACGGTTTTCATGACTGGTCTGATCAATCATGTTGTCAGCACTAACCTTCAGTGATTGATTAAAAAGCAGAACTCATCAAAAGTGATTCACTATGAAGAGATTATAATCTGACTATTTTACTGAAGTGATGTATTATTAATAGTTAACAATCATTCTTTTTTTTTTTTTTTTAATATATGCAGTAAAAGATTTCTCTTGCTTTGAAATTTAAACAAAAAATAGTAAAACTTGTCCAACATTTCCTTTTTCATTATTATGATGACAGTGGGAACCTTAAAAGTGACAAGACAATTATTTAAACTGTAATGTGACTGAGCATTAATTATATATACCACAGTACAGTGAAGGTTTATCAGTTTTGTTTCTAATGACATTAGTATTTGTAGTGACATCTCAAAGCTCAATAAAAGCTAATACTTGAGTACTAGCAACCTGTACTATGGATCTGATTATGTGAGGAAAACGTCTTATAAAAATTTTACAAGAAAAATACCAAAGGATGAAATACGGCAGTTATGCTTCTTTTGGATACAATGTTCTCTTCAACAAGAAAGGCCTCATTATGCTAAGATAATATGTCAGTACCTACAGAAATAGTAACATTCAAAAAGCCTCCATTGGTATCAATGGAAGAAGGCTTAATGAAGACAGAAGATAGTATTTCAGGTTTTCTTCATTTTTTTGCTTCTGAAGGGACAATTTCTTATCTACTGTTGGTGGAAGTAACGACTAAGATCACAGCAAATGAAATAACCAGAAATATTTATAATTTTTCTCTCCCTCTGCTTAATTTATCATAGTGAGATCTACATAACAGTGAAAGTAATCTTGCCACTAATTTCGGAAAGCAATGTACCTGAAATGTTTTGCATTAAATAATGATTTGTTGTATAATCAGATTTATTCTTTCCTTGGGGATCTCAATTTATTAGTCTTTTTTTTTTTTTTTTTTTTTTCTGCCAGTGTGGACCTCACCCCCAATGACAGCAGCAATGGCAACTATATTGAATAAGACTATAAAAATTGGCAAAAATATGCATATGCAATTAAATTACTTTCATCTCTTTAAAATAAAATCTGATTCAATAGTAGATTGTCAGTTTGTACGAACAGTTTCCAATATTAAAAAATTTGCTCCAGTCTTAATCCATAGGTATGATCCAAATAAACTTAACTAAATTGATTTCAGATAGCTTTGGATCAAGTCCTCATTGCTTTATATAAAGTTCTAGACATAGTTGTCTCCAAAAAAGAATATAAGAACTAAATTCCAGCTCACCTCAGACTATAGTAAATTTATTTTTTCTAAATTATGAAACTTCATGCCACTGTAGAAGGTGCCATCTTTCTTCTGAAGGATGGGCATAGATTTTTTAAAGCCAAATATTTATTTCCAGTGGTGCCAGCACCAAATCTCTGTCATATATGTGTGTGTGTATATATATTTTAGCTGAATTTATCACATACAGGAATCAACAGAAGTGACCAAAAGCAGAATTCAATCTTGGAAAAAAGTTTGTAGTGTCTTCCTCACTGAAAGAATCAAAGCAGAATGCTAAACTGTTGTTCTCCTGTTCCCTTCTCAGCATTTATAACTGTTTACTCTGAGATACATTTACCATTTTAGAAGGCTAGCATGATATCAGAAACTAGAGAATGTCAAATGATAAGCTTATAGAAAAAAGACTTTGGCCATACAGTTTATGAGTAGTCTCTTTGAACAGATCAAGAATAATGGATGAATGCTGGAAATTGCTGTGAGAGATATTTTTTAAATAGTGAGAATTTATTGTAAGAATGAAAACTCTTGAATTTCATTTCGGTTTTGAAATAATGTATCCTGTGCAGACATATGTATGTGCTTAAAAATATATGTGAACTGATATATACAAATATAAATATATACATATACATACATACATACATATATAAAAGATATCAGGGTAGGAGGAGAAGACAAGAAAACAAATGTGAGTGATCCTTGCCCCATTAAATTACATATAGTTTTATTGATGTTATAGCAGTCAGACTAAGATATTTTTCTTCTGGAGTAGGTAAGAGTTTTCCTGAAGACAGCAATAAGACAAAAAATATAATCTGTGCATTTTGCATTATATCTATATGGTCTTACTATGCCTAAATATGATCTATTTTATATACGTATGTATAGTGATAAGTGGAATATTATGCAGACAAGGACTATTTCAGCAGCTTCGCAGGGAGGCTGAGTGCCAGGGTTTCACGGTGCCTGTTAGGCTTGTGTTTGAACATTGACTGGTCTCTAGGCCACAGGAAACTGCTCTTCAGACCTGTCCCAGTTATGGCTATTTTCAGATGTGGGAGTTCTAGTTCTGGTTCCTGCCATACTTCCCTTCGTCTTCCAAATCTTGTTCTGGCAGTACAGTGGTGACCCTAGGAGCTGCTAGTATAGGAGGGCCTTGTCAACCACTGGAGTGAGGAGCCCATCTCACCCATCTGATTTCTGCATGGCTTCATTTGAATCTTTTGCTGGTCCAAAACTTGTGCCTAAACCTCTCTTACTAGACTTTTGTTGCTCATTCAAGTTTGTTTTCCAGTTGACTTCTGCATGTTTTCACACCTTTCCTTTTAGAGGTGTAACAGCTTCTAGGAAGTAGATTAAAGTAAATTCCAGCCATGGAATTGTAGAATCATTAGGTTTGGAAAAGACCTCTAAGATTGTCTAGTCCAACCACGAACTCATCCCCACCATGCCCCCTGACCATGTCCCTCAGTGCCACATCAACACCATCCACACATTTCTTGAACACCTCCAGGGATGGTGACCACCTCACTGGGCAGCCTGTACCTGCTCTTTATGAGATGTTCTGAACCCAGTCTGAACCTTCATCTGCTTAGTGGCCATGGAAGAGGCTGAAAAGGGCAGGAAACTGAAAACTGGGATTCCCCTGAAGAGTTAAAGTTGCCTGGCATCAGCAAGACTTAAATGCTCTAAATGAATGGAGAATGGCAAGAGCAAGGTTTGGAGGGAAAAGGAAAAGGGTCAGATGCCTTGGCACATGGTGAAGGGAGAAAGATTGGAGAGAATGAAAGAGACTTGCAAAGTGATACAGCCAGTGCAGAGAAACTTCAGAAATACATTTCCTGTACTCAAGAGATTTAAGAGTTCAAAACAAGCCTTTAAATATGACTTTGCCAAGGAAGTTGGTGACCCATTTTAACCGAAATGGAATGTCTATGCTCCTAATACAAGAGGAAATTACAGGACAATTCCAGACAATATATTAATAAAATTGGTGGATGACTGAACTCAAGTAATTTTTCATTTCTCTACAGGAGTGGAACAAGGGCAAATGAAATTAAAAACAAAATTATCAAGAAGACCAACACTACAAAAACAATTTCTTTGCATATTTGCCATCTGAAAATTATTACCTTTTGCTGCTAAATGTTCAATTTTGTGGAGATCAGTACAGCTGCTTCAATTTGTAGTATTCAAAAATAATAATGTAAAAAGATGCTGAAAGAAAGATTTATCTGTAATTTAATTGAAATATGTTCCTCACAGTTCTTCTGGAGGATGGCTATGTTGGAACAGAGTTAGGGTATGCTCTAAGAAATGACATAGTGGAAAAAATGAAATGAAATTCATATACTGAATTTCATGTGCAAGTAAAAAAATGTCAAGCAAATATTTGCTTCAAAAAGACCAGTTACAAAGAATAGCAAGGGAAGGAAATGTGCTGTAATACGATATCTTTAAAAAAAAAAATGAATAAATAAAAATCTGAGCTATAATTAAGCAGTGTCAGACTTCTTAGTAAAACTTCTGAAACGTTATGAGTTCTGATATGTCAGTGAGGAGATGTGTTGAGTACTGCATGCTTCTAGAATATAATGTTTGTGTACTTTGTGCCAATCCATAGAAGCCTGTTTGTGAACTGTCCTGTGTATGTAAATAGCTATCTGATGTTAATAAGACTATTTGTAAAGTTAATCTGATGTATAATACAGTGGAGTTTTTTGGGGGATTGTTCTTTCAAGATGCACACAGCCAGACGTTCTCTGACTTTTTATGCAGTTTCTGCCCTACTCCACCTTTCTGTATCATTCTCTTGAAGTCTCCCAGGTACCCTTAGATGTTTGATTATATATCATCTATCTAATGGAAATTTTACTTAGTTTCTGTTGCTGGAATATTTGATGTTGCTTGTTTTAGCAGTTGCCTTTAAAATGAGATTGTTTCCCTGTTCAAGACTGTATAAAGTTGAGTATCAGAAAATAGCATTTTCTCCTCACTTCTTCTGTTGGGTAGGTTTATAGACACCTTCGTAAAGGGTAAGACATATATTATATTTGTAAGAGAACTTAACTTGAATGCGAGTGATATTTTCGAAGGAAAATTTCAAGGTTTCTAGCAGTTTCCACGGAATAATCTTGATTTCATCCCTGCTAAATTATGAAGACAAGTACTGTAAGAGCTTTGTTTAGAAAAGCTGAGATGGTGGCCAAATTGCTTGAGGAAACATGAAAAGATTAATGATTGAGTTCTGCCTGTCTCCTAGATTCTCACTTCCTGATCTGTGTAGCTGAGACATATCACAAAGATGACACATTGACTGTGGGGAGAGAGTAGCAATTATTTGCCTTGTTACTTTCCATGTCAGGCAATAATAGAGCAATACTGTGCCAGTTAAAAGAAGGAATTTCCAGCTTGTCTCTGTCCTTCAGCTTCAAGGACTGTTGTACATACTTCTACTGAAGGGACATATGTTTGGAAATTAGGACTATGCTGCAAAGTATAAAAATCTCGATCTTCTATTTTGGAGTTCTGTTTTGGAGCAAGACAAAATACAAGGAATTATAAATAGTTTGCACTTTCTGTATTAATGCCCACTCAGGGAAGTTGTATGTGAATCACTAGCTCCAGAAAAATTATTTTGATGCTGTTGTGTAGCCTTTCTCCCACAAGATAGAGCACTGTTGCTTAATGCATTGTCAGTCATTCCAAAATGTTTCTACATGTTGCCTTTTCTTTCTTGTTTGTTTCACAGATATATTTGCGATTCTTGGACTATGAGATGCAGAATTCCAATGAATGCAAAAGAAATTTTGTAGCTGTCTATGATGGAAGCAGCTCTGTGGAGGATTTAAAAGCAAAGTTTTGCAGCACTGTTGCAAATGATGTAATGCTGCGGACAGGTCTTGGAGTAATCCGTTTGTGGGCAGATGAAGGCAGTCGAAGCAGCCGATTCCAGATGCTCTTCACATCTTTCCAAGAACGTAAGGTCTTAATCAATGTGTCTGCCTTTCAGTTTGTTAAACAATACCAGTCCCACAAACTGCTAATGTTTTCTTCGTGCAGAGTATACACCAAAGGATTCTCTGAACAAGCTCTGTGAACCAACAGAACAGATTTAATTCTATGAATTTTTAATACTGCACAGTGATTTGTAACACAATAGGTAGAGCACAGGATTCACAGGCAGGAAGGCAAGTACAGCTTGTCACTATAAATGTAATTTTTTCCTGACTCCCAATCTACTGGGCTACTCTGTCAGTTTTCTCTTACATGGCTGGAAAACAGTACAACTCTGAATGTTTTTATCAAGTCTCATGGTTTTTATGAATGTGATTTTTTAGATCTTACAATGATGGTACTTTAAAAACGCTGTATGATTATTTTATAGTAGATGATGGGTACGTTTGTTCATATACCAGAATTTCAACAAACATGTATCAGACAGTGTTAGGCAAATAATGAAGGATTTGGTGGTTTTAATATTCTCTCTATGCAGCTTTCATTCATACATCTGTATGATTTCTGAGCTCATGTAGTAGGAAAGACAGCCTGTGAAAGAAACAAAAGGTACTTCTTGCCAGTCTGAAAAACACGAAACCCAATTATCTCATTCACTGAAAATTATTCAGTTAATCACCTGTGAAAGATTTTGCTTTGTTTTCTTTAATGTAAAAATGCACATATGGTCCCTCGAGGAAGGGGTGTATATATTTGTTTTCTTGTTCTGATTTATGTTCATTTTTAACTTATTTTTTGGTTCGTGTTTCACATTTTTCACAGAAAGATTTCTATGTGACTGTCAGTGATTGAAATGAAGGTGCAATCCTACCAAGCATATCCTTCATCTGTATTCTGTGTGTGTGTACCCCACAATGAGACTGTTGAGAGCGGCCTCCGTAATTCTTTAATTATGGCACTGATTAAAAATTTCTGGCAGTTTACGTGCTTGAAACTGCATATGCCACTGTACTTGCACACTGCAGCATTAGGGTAGATTATATTTTTTTTGTATCTAAGTCAGACCATAGTCTAAAAGAGGCCTCAGTTGAGATGACACTGCTCTTTTCTCATTTCAGCAACTAGAAATGTCTTGAATATTCAAGATCTGATTTTTTTTTTTTTTATTTCTCCACAAGACATCCTGATCTGTTACCTTAGAAACAACTGCATAGACACTGGAGGTTCAAAGCATAAAGAGAAGTAAAGAGTGAAGCAATGTGATGACTAACTTGAGATGAGGGTTTGAATAAGTGTGGGTTTGCAAGATTTCTTCATTTTAAAGGAGAATAAGGAAAGATTTTGTTAGTTTTTATTTTTGTTTTTATTTTTCCTCCAATAACATTCTAATACTACATATTATGAACTCCTCTGTTCTTGTAAACAGCTAATGTTTTATAATGGATGATATTCTGACTGGGAGGTTGAAAATAATAACATGATGTGCCTTCCGTAAATTTATTCTGAACAGGTGTTGCAGACACGAAGCTGAAAATTTATAAAGGGATAAATTGAGATATGTGTACACAGCCTGATCATAAATATTAGAAGAAAATGCATCTGTGTTTTAATGCTGGAAGCTGACTTAAAAGATACAAAGGTGACAATGACTGTACTCTTTGTGCCATGTTATTTGTGCGTAGTGCTGCCCCATACTGCAGATTTGTACTGGCTGTGCAAAGTCAGATCGAGCAAATGCCCAGTCTGCGTGGTGTGATGCAACACATAGCCTGAGTCTTCCATAGTGTGTGGGAATAATTAGATCATCTTCATGGAAGAGGAGGAATGTCAGATTTCATTCAGGGAGATAAGTATAAGGAAACAGACACCTGTGTCTCTATGCACAGAAAGGAAGAAAAAAAAGCTTTTTGTTCACTTAGAGCTGGGGAAAAAAATAAAAAATAGAGGATGACTTTTTTGTTGTGGTTAACTTGCATGTAAAAGAGTGACAAAGTGACTGTTCCTGTGGGAATGACCAGGTGACGCTATGTATAGCTATATGGTGCTCCTTGAGTTCTCCAGTGTGTGGGGTTGCTGACTGTAGACTTAAGTTGTTGAGACTGTGAACTCTCTGTTAGGCAAGGCTCCATGAATGTTTTCTTTCTTAGTCTGTTCATTGTTAATTCTTGTTACAATGCTGTTCTGGGGGAATTTACATTTGTGCAAAAAGAGGAAATCTTAGAGATTTCTTAAATGATTATTTTCATACTATTTCTTCAGTCTGCTCCAATTGTAAATATATACTAGTCCTCTTTTTTTGGCTTCTGAAAACTGGTCTTACAAGTTTCCAAAGCCTTAATGGTGACACTCTGCAGAACAGCAATGCTATTAATATGTTTCAAGGAAGAACAGTCATGAGATGCAATAATTTGTAAAGTTTACTACTCCAGAAAATCGGTAGTGATTCTCATATCATCAAAATTTTAGTAGAGTTCTATGTAACATTTAATAAAAAATATAGCTAATATTGTAGAGTGATGATCTAACAGTTTATGATCAGTATTAGCAGCTATTCCAAATATCATTGGATTTTATCTGTTTAAGTCCTTACCTTTTCAATCTTTTATATGCCCTATTAGCACATACATTTGTGTCATGTTTTTTTTTTTTTTTTAAAAGGCCTAAAATATATTTCAAATATCAAACTAAGTTAAGAGGCAGAAAAAGGAGTGTGTGTGGGGGGGGGGGGGGGGGGAAGTGGAACAAAAACTTGTAGCATCATCAAAAGATTTATGGCCTTTGGTATATGGTGGCATTGAGTGACATGGTTTAGTGGACATAGGGGGTGGTGGGCTGACATTTGGGCTAGATAATCTTAGTGATGTTTTCCAATCTTAATGATTCTATATGTTCATCTGGTAAGAAGACTAGAAAAATGAATTTTTGTTTTTTTCACCCACTAGCTGTTCATTTCATTTTCCATTACTGTGATGTAGATTAACGACAGACATGCTACACCTACAGCTTCTTCAAAGAGATGCTTTTTGAGAGAGCAAAAGAGAGCAGACACACCTACACTATAACCTAAAAGCAGATCTGTAAAACCAGGGCATAAGGGATAAAAGAAAATCCTTTTATATGCAGAACAAATTGTTTATTCTCTCACCTCTGACAGGCGTTTGGTAGCATTGCTTGTCTCTACATCCACAACTCTGCTTCAGAAACCTCACATCAGAAAAAATATCATTTCTCTTATTTTTTTGCTGCTTTGAGCTTTAAGACTATTTTAAAGGCTCTGTCACGTGTAACTTTCTTAAAGTACAAAATATGACTAAAACTTTATTAACAAAACCTATATTTATGTAGAAATCTAGAGTCATGTTTGGAAGAGCACTGCACAGATTTATAGAGTAAGAGCAGTCAAGTCCTTATTTGCAGACAGAATCCTTGAATACGATCATCCCAGCATGAGCAATTCTCTAATGGGGAGAGGGCACTGCAGGTATTTGGTATTAATGGCTGTGTTTATTGTGATAATGCAAAAGAAACACTGAGAAAGGGAACAGAAATACAATAAGTGCAATGCATGCAAAGAAATAGTTTCCACTTCGGAGGACTTAGAAGTGTAAATAGATTATAGCCTTGCTGGATTTCTCCCTGCTTCCACACTGATATATAAAAAAAAGAAATCATTGGGATTGCCTTCTTAATAATGAGCACTCATCTGTGAATTTCAGCCCCTCTATGCTATCTTAAACTGTCTGTAATCACTAACCCCCACTGGTTAAGCTTCCCAATGGTTTTCTGCCCCTGAACAAAACAGGTGTTTGTGGTGCCTACAGTGTGTAACTGTGCTGAATGGAGTGGTGCCTACAGTATATAACTGCTGAATGGAGCTCTGAACACAAGCTTCTGAGCTGCCAGTCTCTAATAGACTCATATTGACATGTGTCTAATATTAACTCTCAGAAAAGATTACATTTATTTGGAGCAGAGCTGTCTGAAGCTGGCTGAGAAAGAAAATTCAGAATTAAAGGCATTTAATTCATTTTCAAGCTCCTAATAGACGTGTTTTAATAAATTGTCTTTTTTTTTTTTTGTGGGAAACGAAAAAGTAATTTTTAAACACTTCAATATACACTTCTAAAGTCATCTGAATTTTATAATTTTAATAAAACAAGTAAACCCATCTATCAGTATCGCTGATGGACATTTCCCTGGGATTGCTGAGAGACAAGTTCCTCTGTTTCCAGGATGATTTGAGGAACATCTGAAGAATTTCTTTTTTCTTTCTCTTGTGAGGAAAAGAAAGCTCTATTTTTCAGTAAGGAGCAATAGGAAATTCTAAATGATCTATGCTTAAAGAATTGATGTGCAGAGCATGATGCAATGAGCTATCTTGAGAACATTAAGAGTAGGTGTGAAATGTGTAATGAGTTCAGCGGAAAATATTTTTCACATCTAACCATTATTCAGATTTCAGAATTTTCTCATTTGCCCTCAGGAGATGGCAAGACCTCTAAAAAACGTTATGACAGGAATGGAAGAGAGGAAGCCTGTAAATAGTAAGTAGGATAAGGCATTCATCTAAGATTACAGAGTTCTGGATTGAAAACCCTATCCTGAAATAGACTCAAAGGATAAATTCTTAAGTTTCAATTAAATAAGATGTAGATACCCAAGATAGCTTGCTCAGAGCTATTGCACAATGTAGAAATAATGGAGTTAAAACTAGCTCCATATAGTGCTGAGAAATAGTGTAAATACACTGGGGAAAGCACTGCACTGGACCAGGCAGGCATTACACCAGATATGTAAGAAGTCAGCTTTTGATTTCATCATATAAAAATACTTTGACCCCACTGTGTCTGCATTTTATACCCAGCGTATAGCATATACCCGGCGTAACCCCTCTAAAAATCATGCTTAGCACACAGATAACATATTTTGTTACTTATACTACTATATCTCTATACTGTACTATTATAGTATAGTACTTTTACTACTATTACTCTATACTATTACAATTATTAATATCACAATGAATATGTTATAGTCCTATATATATCATATTTTTAATATAGTATAAATGAGTGAATACTAATTTGTGATTATTTATTTTGCAACCCAAGTGAAAGCAATATTTTTGGAAAAAAATATGAAATATGACTGCTTTTATTTCATTTACTTTGTAAACATGGCGTATAGAAGAGCTACTAATGCTCTTTATATTTCTCTGCCTTAGGGCTATTCAAGATTAAAAGAATTTGCGATTGGTTTGGATTAGTAAATGAAAATGTATGAATTATTACCTCCATGTGCATTCCAAGAACCTTTTAACATTGAAAAGATGTAGACAATGCCATTGGCTCAATTGTCATAACTTTTGAAATTATTCTTCAAATTCTAAACTTGGCTTTCTTAAGTACCAGGATGGTAACCTTCTGGAAATATGATGGTTGTAACAAACTTCTAGTCTTCTAACTTGTCTCCACTAAGAATAAATTATATTTATTAGTCAGGTAACAGTAATAAATTTATTATTCTACAGTTTTTTAAAGTATATGTTTCATAAACCTAAAAAAGTCTCTCTCTATATACCATCTCTCTACCTTCTTAAAGCACTTGTTTATGTGTCTTCTAGGGTAAGTGCTCCATCTTGTGTTCAGAGTAAATACTTGTTGCAAAAGAGAAGTCACTACATTACGCTTTGTTCCATGACCACAAAATTTGTTTGTGTATTGAAATGCAAGGCACACCTACACATAACATAGAACATTTTTTAAGAACGTTTTACATCTTAAAGGGAAACTGTTTGAAGGTTTATATACACACACATATATATGTATATATATATGTATAATTTCCATACAAATAATGCATGGTTCAACTCTAAAACAGAAAAAGGTCTTTGAGTAATTTTTCTCATTGAATTTTTAAATTACAGTATTTTTGTACTTTACAAATTCAATGTTTTAGGAAAGACTTTCAGTTATTAAAGTAGATCAACTTGAATTATATGAATAATTACAATTTGTTTACTTGTGCTGTTAACATTATGAATTGTTCATTGTGCTGAATATGTTACTAATTTCTAGGCCAGTACCTTGGCTGATTTTGATTCAAGATTGCATTGGGATACAGTAAAAATAAATGCAACTTTGTGATCTAAGCTGTAATTTTTAATCCTATTATCAAGCCATGTCTTTTCAGCCTCTTTGAGGCTGGAAGAGACTTTGGGGTTTGAACTCTGCCTTAGACCTACTCAAAACAGAGTCAACAGCTGGTAACAGGGGGTGGTGGGGCAGTGTCTGTTTGGGTTTTCGATATCCCCTACAAAGGAGACTGCAGAAACTTGTGGAAAAACAAATCTTGCCCAGTGTATGACAACTCACAAAGTAAAAACTTTGTTCTTGTGTTTAGAAGGAATGTGTTTCATTTAGAGCTCATTGTGTCTGCTAGGCACCACTAAGAAGGTCCTAGCTCTGTCTTTTTTACTCTGCCCCATTAATTATTTGTACAGACTGACAGTATTTCCTCTGAACCTTCCCTTTTCCAGACTGATTCAGTTCCAGCTCTCCCAGACTTCCCTCATACGTCAGATTACACAAGCCTTTAATAATCTTTGTGGCCTTCTGTTGGACTCAGTCCATAATGTTCGTGTCTTTCTTAAGCGAGGGAGCCCAGAACTGAACACAGCACTGTAGATGTGAATCATAGCTGCTGGGCAGAGAGTCACTTCTCTTCAGCTGCTAGCAGTGTTCTTTCTAATGCAACCTAGTACTTGATTGACTTTCCTTGACACAAGGGCAAAGTGTTGGTTCATTATCATCTTACTGTACATCACCACCTTTTCTGCAAACTTGCTTTCCAGTCTGCTGTCCGGTCCCTAGAACATGAAATTATTCCTTTTGTGCCCTCCTGTGCAGCCCTACACAGGCAGTTAAAATTCCGATAAGCCTGTGAATATGTGGCTACAGACGCTTACTGCAGTATTTCTCTGTAGTTCACATTTGTCTGCTCACTAATCCTGGACCTAAAACCAGAAGTTAACACAATCCAAGGCAGACAGACCTCTGTTCAGTCCTGCTGCTCACTCATGTAAGGACATTTAAGTAGCTGTGGAGAAGACTGTAGACTGATGGATCTGTCTCCTGTTGAGTACAGAGGCTTTCTATTTGAAGCTAGTGATAGTGGCTACTTCCTTTTGTAAAAGCATACATTCACACTTTTTCCTTATTGTTAAACTTTTACGTGTTGTGGCATTGCTGTAGAAGATAGCAAAGGTTGAGCTATACAGTGCTGCAGCCACAAACCATGTCTGCTTGATTCTCCTCCCATCCAGAGTTCTGTAGCACCCTCAAGGTAAGTGTTGGACCAGACTTGACTTGCTTTAAAAACATCTTGTTCAGTTCCAAATAGGTTTTTTTGTTGCTGTTACTGGAATACCCCTGATACTGCATCCCAAGAACCTTCTGCTATGCCTCTTCAAGGACAAAGGAGCTAATTCTTTCAATGTATGTTCAGACTGGCAAGTTTTCAGCTTCCCCTGGTGATTTCATTCCACAAAAAAACAAAAAAGGGGGCGGGGGGGGGGCTACTCAGAGTGGGGAACAATATTGATTTCTTGTCCAAAACAATCACTCTAATCACTGAGTTTAAGAGACCAAAGAATATTTGACATATTAATATTTGAGATATTAATTTTACAAACATAAACAGAGAAGTACTGTTCATTGTTATGTCTAGAAATATATTGTGCTTGGGTTTTTCTCATGGTAGATTTGGTGTAGTTATTCTGAGATTTCCTTCCTCTCTTTCCATCTAGTCTTGAAGTTTATTTACATAGCCGTTCTTTCTTCAATAATTCAAGGTGCTGTTGACTGTAGAGAGACAGAAACTCTTCCTTTTTCCTTCATTTCTCCTGACTTTTGTTTCTCCTTGCCATCTCCTTGCCATCATTTTGCATGAATATTGTGTCTTCTAAAATCTACGAGAAAAAATAAAAAGAAAAAAAAAAAGAAAAAAAAAAGAAAGAAAGAAAAGAATTGCTCTTCTTTTTTGTCTCTTATTGCTGGAACATTTCCTGATATTTCAAATTTGATGAAGTATTTTCTAATTACTTTCAGCATGGAATGTCTTATATTTCCTCTATTTCTCTGTTCTTCATGCTTCCTTTACTGTTCATTTCCTTTACTACTTTCCTCCACCTATTCTTTTTTCTATTTACCATACTTATACTTCTAAATTCCCATATTTCCTTCTTTTGTTTAAATTGTTCTCTAATGTTTTGGGGAGCTGTTTTCCCACTATGAATCCTTTCTTTGCTGTCACATTCAGAGTTAGATCAGACTGAATTTAAAGTGGCAAGGGCAATCGTAGACATTTTAAGGTTCTGCCTGCTGAAACAGCATTTCATCCTCACCACATCACTTCTAATTTCTTTCACACCAGTTTATGTATTGTGTTTGTTTGTTTTCTTTATGTCTTTATTAGCATTTTGGTCTTTTCTTGTCCACTTCTTATGCATTACCATTTATTTTGATTGGTAGCTGGTTGGGTATTCTTAATTTCCCTTTTGTAAGTTCTCTCCCTTTCTCTTTAGTTTTTGCTTAGAGCACACAGTTAGAGTGCCAAATTATCTCCACACTGACCAGAACAAAAGGAGTGCAGCTAGATTGTGAAAGAATAATGGTGCCTCTGGCAGGTTCTCTACTACGTCATGATGTGACACTGTCCCCAGATAAGGACTGTTCCAAAGTACTCTCATTTTCTAATATGTATGTGTGCTGTTCTGCTTTTCTACCTGCTTTAAAGTAAAAGCCTTCCTTTAACAAACTTAATACCTGATCAGGCTCTCTGCAGGCTGGAGAGATGGTTTATGGATGTTTTCAAAACTGAGCACTGCTAATTGGCAGAATCAGTTTGGCCAATTTGCCTTCTGTAAAGGTACTCAACTCTTCCCCTACCTTCTCCACAGTGTGGCTTCCCCAAGCCTTGGTTCCAGGTACTGTGCAGCCATGAAACTCAAGCTGTAATTTGGGCAGAAGGAAAATATAAAGCTGTAAGCATTAAAATAGATCTTCTGCTATGGAATTGTAACCATTGCCACTAAGGGATATTATGATGTATTATATATATTTTAGTAGTATTTTCTACTTTTTAAAAGCAATGCAAGCAGTGGAAACAAAAGAGCTGCTATGTTTCGTATTTTAAAAACACGTAAAGCCAGCTTATAAAGCCTCTCAAACTGAAATTTTTATCTACATTATTTTATGTAAATATCTGTGTTTTAAAAATGTGTTATTTATATAATAGATCAATAACTCTTTAAGCCTCTGACAATACTGGACTTCTGTGAAGTCAACAGAAGCGTAGTTTAGAAAGTATATGCTATTTGAAGATGCAAACCTTTATATATGCCATAGATAAATGTATTTATGCTATAGTATGTGATAGGATAGATCTGTACAAGGGCTGCTCTAAGAACAATGCCTGTTGTACTATAGTGGCCCATTATATTGTAGGTAGATGATGGTGATATGGTAGTAGAGGTTGAATCTTCCCACCGATATCCCATTACTTGTTGCAGTGTGACAGATGGCAGCAGAGGGGAGGTCAGACAAAGTGGTGTCTGACATGAATGTGTGTACGAAGTAAAGATATGCTGCTGAATTCTCCCACGTGAAAAAAAAAAAAAAAAAAAAAATGCACCCATGGATATTCACTGGCACTTTCTGAATGTTCATGGAGACCAAACAGTGGATATGACTACAGTGTGGCTGTGGAGAGAGTGACATGATAGACAAGGCTAGATGGTCATTCACAGCTGTTACTCCATGAGAAGACAGGCATCTCAATCAGCTAATTTGTGTGAATTGGTGGATTTCAGCCAGGGAACTGTGTGTAGAGCTGAATATCAACTTCATTATATTGGAAATGATGGTTGCAGCATTGGAATACTGCAAAGTTTGCAGCAGATGGGTCCCATGAATTCTCATGCAGGAGCTGAAAGAACACTGTGCAAGTTTATCAGGACCTATTGAACAAATACAAGGCTGAAGTTCACAGTTTCATGGATCACGTCATTACCATTGATGAGATGTGGTGTCACCATTATGAGCCAGAGTCAAAACAGCAGTCCGTAGAGTAGTGACATGTGAATTCCCCATACTATAAAAAATTCCATATGAAGCCCTCAGAGGGTAAAGCAACGTACACTGGCTTTTGGGATAGGAAAGGAGTGATTCTTTTAGATTTCTTGAAACCTGGACAAGCCATCAGCTCTGACTGCTGCACTGTGACAATGACTATAAGCTGATGGCTCGAATTTCCAGAATCAGGCCAGAGAAGAAGACAGCCTTTCTCCTGCAATGTGGTAGCACCATACCCCCTACCAGTTTGAAAATTGTGGAGCACACCGCCAATCTGGGCTGGACTGTCCTGCCCCACCCACTGTATTTCTGGATTTCACGCCTTCTGACTTCCATCTGTTTGGGCGCACGAAAGATGAACTGTGTGGCAACATTTTCCCATTAATGGTGCCATCACAGCAACTGTGAAACAATGGATTACCTCTGCTGGTATAGATATTTACAAGCTCAGCATTCAGCAACAAGTTCCTCTTGGTTGGTCCTCTTGAAATCACACAGCTAATGGTGGTGACTGTGTCAAAAAATAGTGTTGTGTAGCTGAGAATTACCTTCAGAGAAACCTCATATCTAAGGATATATACAAGTTTTGATGGCTTTTATTATTTATTCAAAAGAATGTAACTGATCTGGAGAAGCCATTATAGTCAGTTATGCATATCTGAACTTATACAGTTACTGAAAAGGGAATTTCCTGATATAATATATGATGTCATTAATTTCTGAGACACAAAGCCTTTGCATTGTCCTTAGCAAATCACTGAAGCAGTCTTCTGCTCTCAACCAGTCTCCACGGTGCAAATATGTCTTACTATATGAAGTATTTTTAAAAGTACAGGAGAGAAAAATTTCCATGAAGCATCAAATTTTATTACTGTCAACATCATAACTGCTTTTTGATTAGCAGCTTCTTAAGTTATTTTTTAAAAACTTTTCCTTAGGAAATATAATAATGGTTTGGGGTTGAGCTAAAATAAAATTGCATAAAGAGTTCATTTTTGTTGATTTCACACTGATAAATTGTGTAGCTTTTTTCCATAATGAGGAAGATTTGGCTTTTTTTTTTTTTTAATTTAATTAAAAGAAATATGAGAAGTGAATTATCTTTACTATATTAAATGATTTTGCAATACTGTCTTTCTAACCCCAATACCTGAGAATCAGGTCCAATTCCTATTGATGACCTCAAAGCTGCCACCATTGTAAAAGTTTGTTCTTCAGTAAAGCTTTAATCCTGCATGATTCCCTTAAATTATGAGCTCTAAGGACACTGATGACAGTTGCTGTTTTTAATCTTCACATGTGGCTAATAGGATACTTTTTTCTACTGCAATCTTTCTTTTTAGCTTCTTTTTTAATAGTTTTATTTTCTCTGAATATAAGGGTTCAGATATCATTGATACAAGCACTAAAGTATGTATCTTCATTCAGCCATGCAAGGTTTCTTCTAAAATTGGAGTTTCTACAACAAACTTTGAAACGAATTCTTTGACTTGTACTGGATCTAGCTATGATATAGTCAACATTCTCCTTATTAGCTCATAAAGTACTGTGTTTTGGATCTATGTGGCTAAAACTATGTTGATTACACACCAGTGACCCCCCATCAATATATGAGGTGTCAACCCGCTGCAGCCAACAGAGTTAAACTGTGGTGAAGAAGTCCATCTGTCTTAGTCAAAAGTGAAAATCTGTTGCTCCAGAGTAATAAATGGTGTGTGACTTGAGTGCTGCTGATAGTGTATGTCAGATATTAAATATGCTTAAGGAACCTGTGTTGTACAGCTTTCTCCTAGTACAGGTGGTTATGATACAGCCTTGATATACTTGTTGTAAAGAACTGAATGATTTACTATTTAATATCAGCTTTTTATTTTTGTTTTTAGCCCCTTGTGAAGCCAACACTTTCTTTTGCCACAGTAATATGTGTATTAATAATACATTGGTCTGCAATGGACTCCAGAACTGTGTGTATCCTTGGGATGAAAACCACTGCAAAGGTAATGTGTAGAATTGAAACCGTCAGTTTATCAGACACATGGAATACAGCATGTTCTCCTTAGTTTCTTGTTAAGTATGTATCAGGTTGATCTAGGCTCATGAAATGTAATTCAAGGGTAGCATGCATCAGACAACAGATTAAAATGCAGAGCTGAAAATCTTCGTGGATTTTGCTTTCAGTGTTTGCATTTGTTTTGTTTGGTGCTTGTTTGTGTTTGTTATATCCTTCTGGCAGGCTTTATGACCATTTGGTTTCTGTACAATATAAAAGTTAATTAATAGTAATCTTTTGGTTCCTTTGGTATAGTTGCCTATGCAGTGGAGTAGCATATGCATAAGCAGGTGTCTGCTAGCTGCATGTCATGCCAACAATAGCCCAGGTGGGCTAAAAGCAAACAACATAGCTGAACTGAAATTAGCAGCATTAAAAAGCATCCAGATCCATTTATCATTGCCTAGTGAAATTGAAGTGCAAGGATAAGCACAGGCATCATGTCTGTTTCATAGGCAGGAACTGATATTCCCAATCAGGTGTTGACAAAGTTTCTAAATATTGCTCTATATCTCCATAGAAGCCAGCATCTGTGTTGTCTTCATAAGAAAGAGCTTAACTAACTTGCATTGTAGCTCCAGGATATGGTCTGCTGCTTCTTTTTTTTTTTCCCTCCTCTGCTACAGCAGATTTGTTCCTTAAAACATGAGTAATGCCAAATTTAGGAACCAGTCAAGAAAAAATTCAGAATTACTGGGATTAGCCATCAGCTTGTGAGTCTGCTGAAGTCTGTAAAAGCCTGACAAGCAGTGCAGCAGGATAAAAAATAAATGAAATCATGTTTCAAAGGAACACGACAAAATTGTGACATCAAAAAATATTCTTCAAAGAAATAAACAACCAGGGAAGAACTGTGCTTCTTCAGCACAGACAAAAATCGAAAACCTTCCCCTCTCTAATTTCCAGAATGATTTTCATCTTTCACATGCCAAATATTTTTTTTGTTGGGCCCTGTGCTTGTATCCCATCATACCATCATACCATGTTTGATGGTACCTGCAAAAACAACTGTTTGCTGCTCCACTCCTTTTTCTAAATCTGTTCTTTCCCTACAGGCTTTGTCAGTCAGTTAGAGAAACCCCAAATGGATCTATAAGAGTAGGCAATGGGGAGTACTGAAAAGTTCATTTTGCGTATCAAGAAGATTATAAAGAGCTGGATTTTACTATTTGGGGGCCAGTGACTTTCATTTCAAAGGCTTTTTATTATGTTCTTTGGTATGTTTTAAGTTGATAGAAAAATAACACCAGATAGGGTATTGAAACTTAATCACAGTTGTCAATTTTGATGTGCCTGTGAGAAGCTGATGTGACTGCTTTCAGCTCGGCTCTGTCACTGTCTGAGGTGTCATCAGCTGTTTGAAATTAAATAACGGAAGAACATACAGAACACTAGAGTGATTTTTTTTTTCTCTGTATTATTTTATTGCATATTTTTCTTCATTCTCAACACCAAATTTTCTGGCCAGCTTCTTGGCAGACCTTGAGTAAAGCATCATAGCTCTGATCAGCTTTGAGCATTTATACATCTTTTGTAATGTTCTGGAAAGTAATAGGTCACAAACAAAATAAATAACCTGCTCTCTTTTTTTTTTCTTTTTTCTTTTTTTCCCCTTTCTGGAAGCTCAGTTTGAATAGCTCTTCTATTTTCTCCTGACTTAGCTTTTCATTGACTATCAACAGTCCCCAGTTAGCTCATAAATAACAGTAGTTCAAAAAAGTTCCCAATGCAAAGAATTTATTTCTAGAACCTGTAAAGACTTGCTGTTTCATTAATCTTAATGTTCCACCTGCATGTATTTACTGGAAAAAAGAGTAAATAACAGAAATTTTGCATCTGACATGGGGGCTTTAGCAGGTGAATAGAGTTCAGAGGTGGCACTAAATCCATTTATTTCTTATTGTGGTTGCTTTTTCTATTAAACAAGCATATAAATATTTCAGCTAGCTAAGATTATAATATACCCCGAATAAAGCACTAAGTGTGGGGCCAATTGGAGGACCTACGTGTTATTTGTTTGGTTTGCACAAGTACCTGATTTCTTCCTTTTCACTTTTCCCCAGTAAGACCAACTATGTGAACTTAGACATAGTCTAGGCGTGGCTTTGCAGTGATCTGTGAACACATCATGGCTGTTTTTAATCTTGATATGAAATTAATTCTGTGTTTTATTTCTTTTCTTCATTGCACACAGAAAAAAGAAAAGCTAACCTATTGGACCAACTCACCAATACCAGTGGGACTATAATTGGGGTGACCTCTTGCATTGTCATCATCCTCATTGTTATCTCTGTGATAGTACAGATCAAGCAGCCTCGTAAAAAATTTGTCCAAAGGAAAACAGACTTTGATCAAACAGTGTTCCAGGAGGTGTTTGAGCCTCCTCATTATGAGTTATGCACCCTCAGAGGGACAGGGACTACAGCTGACCTTGCTGATGTTGCAGATGACTTTGAAAATTATCATAAACTGCGGAGATCATCTTCAAAATGCATTCATGACCATCACTGTGGATCACAACTGTCTAGCACTAAGGGCAGCCGTAGTAACCTCAGCACAAGAGATGCTTCTGTCTTGACAGAAATACAACCCCAGCCTGTAAAACCCCTCATTCAACCCATGAACAGGAGAAATATCCTTGTCATGAAGCATAGCTACTCACAAGATGCTGCAGATGCGTGTGAGATAGATGAAATTGAAGAGGTACCAACCACAAGCCACAGGCTGTCAAGACATGATAAAGCTGTTCAGCGGTCAGTATCAATAGATTTTTGATGAAGACTGTTGTGTAAGGACTTGATTGCCCAAACATATTCACTTTTTTTTCTTTTTTTTTCCAGTAAAGGCATATTCTTTTATTTCTCTGTTTATTGCTTAAATTTCTGTTTCTTGACAGCACATGCCATTTGTTATCACTCTCTGTCTCTCATCTCTGCTCCAGTTTCATGGAGGCTTCTGCATCTCAGTTTCAGCTTTCAATCCAATATCTTTCTTTCACTGTTTTATTTACATGCCCACATGCATGCACACACAAGCCAACAGAGAACAGGTACATTTTTTAAAAAAACCAAAGATTTTGTCTAATTTTAGCTTTTGAAATAGCCACATGCATATGGTTTCCTTGAAACTGAGGTGGCGTTGAATTTTGTCCACTATTGGTCTAACATTTCTAAATCAACGCAACAACAAAAATACATTTATTCATTATGACACATGACAGAACAAGGAGACGGGCAGTAAGGAAACCCATGAAATAGTATCTTTTATGAAGTGAGTGACAGTATTTGCATAACATTAATGTATGTGTTCCACTATCACAGTGTATTTTTTTTATATAAACATATATTAATTATGAGACAGTGTAGCAAATAGAGAATGCTCATATATTTACATATAAGAATGTAGTTAAAAAAAATCTTTTTAATCAGTGAAAATATCAAGCATGATATTTTTAATAGAAAAGTTAGGTTATTGTATACTGCACTCTAAATGACTGTAAATATAAACTATTAAAAGTTTACAAGTAGAGAAAAAGGGAAAAGAGATATGAACCATTTATTTGGAAAAGCAAACAGAAACTTTTTATAAATATTTGTGTTTTCTCTTGCATGCATTATTTATGCACTTCTTGTGACTGTTTACATGCTCTCCGTATTTTCTTTGCACATTAAGGCATTTCTTTCTCTTAAAAAGAAGTTATCTTAATCTAATTGCATGCCTATGTAAATTACTTCATGAATATTGAACAGCTAATCAATATGTACTCTCTATTAAGTATCTATATGCATATATTTCTTTTTTTCTATGCAAACATTATTATTTTGAATGAAATAGCCATAACATTCCAGGTTCTGCCTCATTGGGTCTCTAAGCAAACATGAGTCTGAGTACAACACAACTAGGGTCTAAGAGACAAACCTGAGGTAAGTAAACATACCTGTACAACAAATGAACCATCTGTTGCTTTTCATTTTATTTGTTATATTGTTGAAATGTCTGTTAGTTCCCAGTTTATACACCACCTCATAGAAATCTTTGCATAGAAAGAGATGTACGTTTGAATACAGAGAAAACTAAACATCAGATAAATGATTAGTTTAGCACTGTGAACTAAAACAATAACTATTAAATTCTTATGATTGATTGTAGAATCAGCTAAGTATAATCTTTCATCTAAATACAACCTGCATTCTAAACACATCATGAAAAGAGATGCTTAGCGTGGCTCCAGTGTTTTATTAATTTTTTGTTTATGAAAATAAAATTTAGAGTCTTGCTATGTGAAACTATGTGAAATTTATCAGTCTAACCCATGCCATGAAGATAGGAAATACTTGTTTTCAGTTTATTTTACTCTTTAATCTTGTTAAGTGTCAGGGGAAAAAATTATGGGAGTGCAGATAAATTTAGAAATTCTTTAGAACTAATGTTAACGTTGGAAATTAAATTTTGTTTCTGAGCCTTTTCCTAGGCATTTAATTTTATGTAATTTCTTATCAACTCTTAATAAACACCACCTCATTTTTGTATATTAAAGTTATAGTTGTTAGTCTGCCAATTTATGTATGTCTATATGTATAGACGTATATATGCATGTACATGTTTACATGTACGTATTTTTACATATTTTAACCTTTTTTTGCTTTCAGAGAAGAAATATTTATAGAGTCATGTGAACTGAATGGAAAAATCTATAGTGAATTACTTCAGCTGTCAGAAAGAGAGAGTGGACATGTTTCTAATTTCATTTCACTGCCTTTATCCAAACCTAAGACATTTCTTACTTCTTTAGCAAAAATCCCCATTGCACAATAATATGTTTCTTTTCTAGTTTGGTTGCCGGCCACCAAGTGCTCCTTAGTTTTTAAATACATTTTAAGATTTGCTGCAAACTTGAAGAAGAAGTTAGCTCCTGGCTGAGACTGTCCCTACTTTATTTTTTTTCTTAGATTTATTTTGTTTGATATATTTCTTTTTGTCTGTTATCTACATGTATGTTGTGTGATATGTGGAAGAAGAGTTACACTGAACTTTTGTTGTATGTACATTGTTTTCATTATATAGAGTTCTTGAGAATAGTGCGCACCTGGGTGATTTTGAACATGCTACAGTGAAATGTGAAACTATGGACCTTGGAAACACCAGCTAGAGGTTTTATGGACTCTCTGACCAGCTATTCTCATATCATGACAAAATTCAGCAAATAGTGTTGAGTAAAATCACTAGATGGCAATAAGACTTTCATCATTATGCTTATCAGTCCTTTCTCTTTTTCTATTTCTCTCTTCTTTTCATTGCAAGTAAAATTCCCAATTTCAGGAACAATTTATTAAAATCAGGTATTTAGCAGCTCATCTTCAATAGAAATGTTTGTTGGATAAGCATCTAGCAATATGGCTGAATTTGACATTGAGAAAATAATCTGCATGTATGTTACTGAATATTTGAGTTGGCAAAAATCTCTTTATTAGACACATTGTAAAAAGCATGCATTCACAACTGTTGCTGTTACTGTTCCATTTCTGTGTCATATGCTTGCTACTTGTAACTTTTTATATAAAGATACATAAAAAAATGTATAATAATTTCCTACCTTGAGTTTAATGGCAATTTTTTTTTTTTTTTTTTCTAAATTTACAAATCTTTTAGCATTCACGAGTTTAAACTGTTTAAACTCAAAGCTAGCTCTTAAGAACATGAAACCCCAATACATCAGAATCAGCTGCCTCTCATCCCTTATTTATTTTGCATCAGCCTCTTCAGATTTGAGCATTCAGAATACACAACAGTGAAAAGGTTTGTGACAACATTTTGTTGTCACAGTTCTGCACTCTTAACTAATTTATTTTTCCGGCTGTTAATGGGGAGTTTGCTTCAGTGCAGCATAGCAGGTGATTTTTACCAGTTATGCAAATATTATGGCTGCACTTCAATTTTAGAGATGCATACATACGCTACATTCTCATACAAGACAAAGTGATATCTGTAATTCAAGCCATAAACAGTAATAACCAACATTGAAAGCAAACTTTTGATGCTAATTGATTAATGAAATATCGTAGGTTGAAAATTCAAAATTAGGTACACTTGAAAAAAAAATTATCGGTTTAAGAACTCAATAACCTTGCATAAAATCATAGTATCAATTAGTTACCTTCTAAATTCTGTCTAAAAAGAAATCTCATTTCTTTCTTAAACATTCTGTCATTCATAGTGGTTTGCTAGGTTTAATACTACTGTTATGTATTTCTGATAAATATTTCTATTGGGTTTTATTTTATTTTTAACTGGGAAGAATTCCTTGGGTCTTCCCAAAGTGTAAAAGGATGGGGAAAAAGAATACCTGAGGCTGAAAAAAAAAAAAAAAAAGAAAGAAGGAAAAAAAAAGAAGTATTTTATCATCTATTTATATATATGCTACATACTTTACATAACAGCCAACATAGAAAATTTGTTTTCTTCGAAACAGATTATTTTCTACAGATACATTTTAGGAATTACATGTGATGAAGAAGATTTCCTATATTTTCATGTATATTCAGCATATTATACAGAATCTAAGTTTAGCCTGATTTATGAAAAATACTCCCTCTCCACTCACTGATTGTCACTGAGCCATCTGTAAGTGACATAGATCCTGAGCATGTGTTAATAGTATGTTTTGAGTATCCATTTCGAACTTCTTACACTTTGGTTTTTTATTTCTTTTTTCCTAATCTTCCAAACTCTATTTCATGATAATGTTTTTTGTCAGCTCTGTGCTTAAAATGGATGCAACTATGCATCCATAGAAGTAGGAAAGACTTGCTGAAAAAATGTATATACATGCACACACATTTTTGTATATTTATAAATATTTGCTAATCTGACACTGTATAAATAAATATATAAGGAGAAATCTAAATATGTGAATTTAGCTTTGAATTATATCTGCCACCTAGAAAAATACTGAAGCCTTGGGTTTCAAAGCTGCTATACATTTAAGTGTCTAAATCCCACTGAAGCACAGAGTTGGTCTACTCTCCGCTATGAACACAGGAAAATCCAATTTATGATTTTTTAGTGAAATGCTGACTGAGAGAACATAACTGGAGAAGACATGGGCATTAATGTTTATGTAGCAAGCACATCTCTACTTTCTTAAGGAAAAATTAGTTGCATCAAGGAATATGAATGCAAAATGCTAAAATCTGTGATAATGCAGCAGTTCAAGCAAAACAGTCAAATTATACAGAGGAAACAGTCAAATTATAAAATTATTGACTAAAGAAATAAACAATTTCAAACCCAGTTTAAATATTTAAATAGGAAGACTAGTTTTGAGAGATTTTATTCTGTGTATAGTCTGTGTAAATAATATCCACTATATTACAAACAATAATGATAGATTTTGTTTGGCGTTACATAACAGTAAGATATCTTAATCTGATATATGAAACTCATCACATTAAAACAACGGGGATTGTTGCTGAAAATATACAGTTTGCCTTTCCTATAAGCATTTTTTACTATAGCGAAGCCAGTTCTTTCAAAAGCAGAAAGCAGTTCAAGATTTTCAATTTCAAATAAAATGAATCTCACAACTGGTATTCAAACACAGATTACAAGAAAAGTTTTACCAGCTCCATACCTTCTTCATTCTATGGAAAGGTTTATTTTATTGAATTAACATAATTAATGTGCTTTGTCTGACAATTCAGTTAACTAGTAAACTTAATAAAAAACTGAGGATTAGATGAGTTGGGAATTATAGCTTCATGCATTTGACCTCATGCTTGCCTAATGCTAAAACCGAGACCAAAAGTCACTAGAACATTTTGATTTGACTGGTGGATGCAATGTGTGTGATGTATAGCCATGCTCACAGTATGCTCATTTCTTACATATTTGTTTTAAAGATGAGTTTTTGTAATCATGGTGCATTGCCACATTACTTTTATCTTTTTCTGTTCTGACTTTCCAAGCCTGTAGTGTTATGTATTTACTTTTCTTTTTAGGTAATGTGTGAACTACTCCTACTCATTTTTCTCCAATGCAGGAAATACATTTTTTCAGTCTTCAAATGTTTTTTCTGCATCAATATTAAAAAAAAAAAAAAAAAAAAAAAAAAAAAAAAAAAAAAAAAGGAATATATGAATCTGAGAAGTTTAAGTAGCTTACTCTTCTGCTTCTTTTTTCTGGAGATATTCTCTTGAAGCAAGTAGGTATGATTTCCTTTTGGAAAAGGTTTTCTCCTCAAAAGAGATTACTGGCACCCAACTAAGTCAGAAACAAAGGGAAATAACAGAGCAAGGAATGCAAATGAAGTGTTGTAATTCACAACCAATCACAAATTTGCAGACAACACAGATAAATTGTATTGCCATCCAGTAAATATACTGTCCATGTTCAAATTCAAAAGGGAACTTAATAATACTTAATAATTTTCTTGTCTTCTACTTTCTTTATGTGGAGTCTCCTGGCTACCACAGAGAGGCACTTGAGTTAAGGGAGCAGAGATGAAGACCTAAATGATAAAAAGATGAAAAACTGAACCATTCAAAACTGTTTTAAATATTAAAGTTTCTATCTGATCTTGGAGTCTCTTATCTCCTTACTCCTGACTTAGCATTTGATGTGAAGTTTTTGACTCAGATCTCCTCTTCCTTTTCATCAGTATCATCTCTCTTTACTCTGATGGTCATTTTACCTTTCTCACTATCACTTTTCAATTCTGTCCTCATTTAATTCAGTTTTGATCCCTTCTCTCCTCCAAATTCATAGAAAATGCTGAACTCCTGTTAGCTCATTGGACTTCCACCTGGCTCTTCCCCATTTATCTCATCCAGACCCATCTTAACCTCTTGTCCAGAAGCAGCAAAATGAAAACGTGATCACAGCATATCTTAATTACCATTACTCTGTACAGAACAACAGAATCTATTAAGATGTATTGGGAAGGACTGGGGCAAAGTTTTACTGGGAATACTGTTTTTTTTTTCTTAATGATTATGCATTCAGTGTTGTCTGGGCCATATACCTCTGGGCTGGCATGCATGTTTCTGCAAAAACCATACTTCAGTGTACTGGGAAAAAGAATCTCATCTCCACCCATTTTCTTCTTCCAAAGACATCTGTACCATTGTTGAACCAAATTTTGCTTAAAGCACTTCTATGTTTTCTCCCATGCTGTGTTTGTAAGAGTATGTTCCTCCACACAACATAAATCACCATTCTAGCTTCCTTCACATGTACAAACAAATTTGTGCTGCATAGCCGTGCAAACATGTGGCATAACAAAGCTGTCAGCAGTGAGGCAAGAACATCAGCTACCAGGAGAAACAGGAGCTGCGGCTTCCCCTTCATTTTCTTTCTCAGAAAAAGGATTCAGAAAAAGTTGATCTGGAATCTCTCAGTGTCATCACAGGAAAAAGGGAAGCTACCAATCCCTCCAAACAACAAGCCACAATGAGAACAGCCCAGCTGCTTGTGATAAAAAATGGGAACAAGGCTATTCTGGTTTCATTATCAAAGTAACAGGCCTGACCAACACCATGTAGAAATATTGCATCTCTTCATTCTCAGAAAATGGAAGACTGCAGTGCAATCCTGTTTTATTCCAACCGGCGAAATTCCACAACTGTGAGTACTGACTGCAGTGCTCTGGAAAGGATTTAGTAGCTGCTTACACAACTATAGGAAGACAAGAACTTACTGGGTCTACAGGAAAATTCTCATGCTGCCATATGCAGAATGTTCTTAAAAATCAAATTATTCTGTCCTTTTAGGCTTACTTTTCTTCAGTACATTCTCCTCAGCTCCAGTGAGAGATACAGTAAACATATTCTACTATTTATAAAGATATGGCTTCATTGGAAAGTGGTTATTTGGAATTTAGCAGTTATTGGATGTGAAATGGAGCAATGGTGTTCGTTGAACTGATCCTAAAACAAAAAATTTGAGAGGCGGGGGGTTGCACAAATCCTTAATGATGATATCTGGTTAAATGAACATCCAGCTGTAACAGCTGAATCTGCAAATGAAGATACCTTGCATATGAGGTTTTGCTAATACAACTGCAAGCTCTAATTCATGCCCTATTCACATCTTAATTCTTGATCCTGCTTTGCTTTGTTCAATCAAAATTGTAATGACAAAAAATCAGTTTGTTGGAAGTGAATGGCTTTCACTGCCTTTAGTGATGAACAAAATGCAATTTACATTAGGGATAAACAACTTCAGTCCTCAAATTTTTGCTAAGTGCTAAAGGACGTTTCAAAGTCAGTGACAATATAGGTGCGCTTCACATTAACAAATCAGTAATTCAATGATGACTTGGTTTGATATTCTGAGTGTATCTGGCACCTTCTTCATAATGAAATGAATGTTACAGCTTTCTTGGAATGAGGAATGTATTCAACTGTGGCCTAAGTTTCATGGTAATGTTCCAAGCCTAGACACTTGTGTTATCATAAGAGGGTAACTTTAGTAACATAACATTTTTTCTTAACTTTTAGTCTATTGGTGAAAAGTCTACAACAGCATAGGCAAATATCAAGCATTTTGACTTAGTTGGTAATAAAGAGTGCTATTACAAAGTTCATCATCACATTGGTGACTGAAAAAGAGTAACTGGGAAAACTTTCAGTTCTTGTCAGAAGGAAGAAAAGTTAATGTGACCTTAATGTTATAAGAGCTTGTTTGTTCAAATCTGCTTTTTTCTCCCAAAATTTAGCTAGAATTCCTAGTTTTACTTCTCTTCCTCTTTTTTGATGCAAACATGCTTCTGTCAAATGGATGACTCAAATGAAAAAAATATTTGTTGTGATATGATATAATACATGGCTTTTTTAAGAAGTGCTATCAGATTTCATTAGAGTTTAGCTGAGTCACTTAACGTACTGCTGGAAAATGATTAGATCCAAGGTGCGTAAAAACAAACATAAGAAAGTACACTAGAAGATCTGCATGATTTTACTTCTCTCAGATTTTATTATTCAACTTGCATTGATCAAAAGATGAATCTCAATAGCACAAGCTTTTCTGGAAATCACTTAAGAACATAAACTTTATGCAGCATGATGTTTTAAACACACATCTGTTTGGAGTATATGGAGAAAAGAAAGAGAGAACTATTAGGAAATTTTTGATGGTTTGAGAAAATGAACGTTTCTTCTACCTCTTAGGATTAGTTGAACAGACTTTGCACAGGTTCTTTCTGTTCGTTGGTTGCATTATGATGAAATATATATCTGAACATGAGGCTATTTTTTTTTTTAACTGTAAGCAATATGGTTTCAAGCTTCTACACACTGAGGGGGATGTATCCAGTAAAGTTACTAACAAAAATTCTTAGCTTCTTGGCTAATTTCTGAATCAGGATCTTCTCATACAGTCTGTGATGGTGAGCTCACCACTCTTCGTTGCTGTTGACACTAAATGGAATAATGATACAGATATGGTGGTCTTTGTTGCCGATTTTGGTAGCAGTGTAAATCCTACCTCTAGTTATGGTGATAATAATAGAAGTTAGTGAACATTGGAGAACTTGGTCTAGTTAAGCCTCATCTATAAAGATATTTACATTGTCTGCATATGTCTGTATAATTTAACAGTTAAATTGGAAATAGCTAATTAAATTTAAAATGAAATATTTTCTATTTTATTTTTTAAATTTTATCTCTTCTTTATTTTAAGTTAACATATTTCTAATATTTTAAAAAAATAAATTCATATTGCATTCAAACACCCTGTTGGCTGCATTCTTCAGAAACATTTATATCTCAACTATTACTTTCTAAATGCCGTGGTTCAAAGGACACTGAAATTGAGCACGAAGCTCTAAGGAGAAATTATTTTTTTTCCCCTGAGATTTAGGAACATTTTAAGGCTCTCTCAGAAACAGCTATACTGTTTGGGACTGACTTTTCAGTGATGAGGTCACCTGGGTTAAAACAAAGAACAAACTGCATGTGAATGTTGTTAAAACATTTTCTCAATGTGAAGAACAACATCAGTGCTGTGGCTGCATGGCTCCTCCTAATAAGAGGGGATAAAAAAACCTAATTTTCTAATCACTGAGGTTTACATTACAGTTGTATTTCCTACATTTAAATGTAGTGCTAATTATCCTCATTTGCAAAGTAGAGACAGGAGAAGTGGAAAACAGAGAAGGATTCAAAGAAAAAAGCATTGAAGAATCCAACTGTGGTAAGTAAATAAATAATTGTGCACTATACTTACGGTTAATGTCTTATACCATAAAATGGACATGTTTCTGTTGAACAGTTTGCAAATTCTCTAATGCATTTACTTGTTTTGATTTTAGATTTTGACTGACATTGGCTGCTAACTTTTTGATTATGTTTGTTTCATACAGTTCTAAGAATTAAAAACTCTGCATTCCCAGGTACACTTGAAAGCTCATTCTGAGAGCTCAGACACTTTCTGCTCTACATTTTTTAGTAAATCCTTTAGAAAAGGAAACTATGCAATGGAATGCCTATTGTGCCCAGCAAAAAAATTGCACTATGGCATCTAGCCAGTACTGTTGACCTAATACATTGTTTGAAGGAGAAAAATGCAATGACATAATACAAGGTCACATTCAAGGACCTAATCCACAGAACTCTGAAAAGGACCCTTACGTAAAAAGGCAGTGTAGAATCACTTCTGAAGAGCAGGGATGTCTAAAGTGATAAAATACATTGTGAAGGTGAGAGGAAGAACCACAGCATAATCTAGATTGTTTCTTTCGTGATAGTAGTAATGAATATGACTAAATCTGCCCCTCAGGTGATGTGTTTTTAGGGGAAAATTTTGTGCTGATACAAGCTTGTGATCGTGATGTGTAACAATTATGCTTATGTAAGCCTCTGCCAAGCTTGCTATTTAAATTTTATCAAATTCTTAAGTTCAATGAACATGGCGTGACTATATTACAACATTTTGCCTTTTTCTGTTTTCAACAGGAAATAAATTCCAGATTAAAAGTTTTCAAAACTGTCAAGTTTGAAGAAAAGTCATGAATTTCCCCTATATCATGCATGTTGTGGAGCTTAACACAGACTAATTTGTAAAATTAGTAAAATATATGCAGTAAGTTTTATAATATGGCATAATTTCTATCATTTAGTATGCATACCTCACAGGTATGTGGATACTTCAGAATGAACACAAGGGCTTATGTGTCCCCAGATAGCAATAAACAGTGATCAGATTGCTGAAAACTGCAAATGTTCCCAAGTTAATGCTATTTGGACTGATATTGTACACAGAATTTGTCTGAGAAATAGAAAGGAAGGCTTTCATCCATTTCCAGAACATTTCATGCTTGGCATTACAAAATGTATTTGAATTCCTATGAGGATGAACATAAATTTAAAATATTTATTGGTTAGCTTGCTGAGGATGCTTCTAGTGCTTTATTCTGGGGGAAAAAATAAGTAGATAAAATGCCATGATTCTTAGAAAATATCTGTTCTACCAGATCATGACTAAATCATTTTATTTGTGTTTTGCTAACTTTTTATGCCTTTTAATCGTTCTTGATGAATCTCAAAAGCTGTTAGTCAAAGATATATAATATCTTGAAGCTGAATCTTGCTTCAAGAAGATATAGGTTGAGTACTCACTGGGATGAGCAGAGTAAAATCAAAGGGAACTATGAGTACTTGGAACTGCTTCAAGTTAGTGCTACTGCAGTGACAGCAGTGCAGAGAATAGCCTTGTCTAAAAGTTTCTACATATCTGTTGTACTCTTTAATTCTACTGTGTACTGGAAAGCATTTTAAATAAAGCCCCTCTTCTGTAGAAGTACTTCTTCTATTGGCATCAGTGTAAGGCAGACTGGCATTCTCTCTTCGACATTCCTTTGCTTTCTCAAATGTTTATCTGACTGCATTAATTTTTATAAGTCAATTTCTCCTGGGACTAAAGAATAATTCATTATTTCTGTTATTTGAATTGACAGCTTTAGGTTGCTATATCTGAAACCCTCTGGTTGAAAGGAAGCTCGGATATTGCATCCTTCCATGTTTCGGTTCTGCTATTGTAATTGAATTTGGAAGTGACTATGGAACATAGTCACTACAGAAAATGGACTGTTCCCCAGTAAATTGGACAGCCTTAGGTAGCCGTTCCCCCTACCAGCTTAGTCACTCTCACAGGTGAAAAAGGTCAAATACTTGTCAACACCCAGTGGCAGATGGAGGAAGGAGATCCTGAGGTGCTGTTGCTGGTAAGAGAAAAATGGGTTCTATCTTTGGTCTATGTACTAGTGTATGGTCTATGTACTATCTTTGGTCTAGTACTGGTGCTTCAGCATGAAGAGCTAATAAGTTCTCATGCATGGAGGAAAAGGGATTGAATGTTTCTTTAAGCAGGTCCTCCTTTTGTGAATTTCCAAAAAATGCCACCTGGAAGAGAGCACAATAAGCACGAGTGGATGTGTCCTTTGTCTTCAACTAAACCTACATATTTCTCAGAGAAAGGCTTGATGTTTATTGTGTTTACACAGGACTTCCTTCTCAGCAATGTGGACAGATCAGGTCAGGACAGGTTTTAGATACTTCTATAGAGCCAATTTCAACAGTTTCTAGCACTGTCAATAAATTCATACTCAAAAGTTACTCTCCCCCAAAGTAATTATTGCCTTTAATCCAGGTCTCAACCAATCTTTTTTATTCTATTTTTTTCTTCTAGAATTTGAAGACAAAGGGAATAAAGTAACATTTCATCTGAAGTAATTTCTTCATTCGGTTAGAGCGTCATCTTGGCCCAGTTGAACTCACTGGCTTTTTGCCACTCACTTTAATAAGGCTAGAATAAGAATCATAACATTTCTTATTTCTTCCAAATAACCAATTAAAATATTAAGTATCTCAGGGTGAATGCTTTCTTCTATTCTGACCCTCCTTTTAATATTGTTACTGCTTTTTTCTTCTGTCCTTCATTAAGGTTTATTTAATATTTCCTTAGTGTGTAGAAGGAGATTATTTTATTTTAAAACTTTTCAGGATATAATTCAGTGTTGATTGTTTTCTAAAGAGAGAAAAACAACAATTGTGAACATTACTTTTCTAGTGGATGTTTAATCTACAAATGTGTTTTGCCTGAGGATGAACTGGAAAAGTAAGGAATATGAGAACAAGAGTGCATTCTATCTCCTCTTTTAATTAAAAAATAAAATAAAACACATTTAGTTAATAAAAATTCTGTTTCTCCTCAATGTTCCCCAGATGGGAAAAAAAAAAAAGACTCAGTTCCCACTGTGAAAGCAAGATTAATAGTACTGATACTCAAGTTTATTTCTGAAGCCTCATTACATTTTTATCATTTCATTCTTATAAACCTGTGCAATTACTGCTTATTATTTTTCATCAATATCAACCATAAGTAATGACTTTTGATCTAATTTGTGGCATTGTTGCTGTGAGTGACAATATAGGTGTAAAGGATGTGATAGAAAGGACTATATAGTCAGGTAAGGGAGTGAAGGAGGAGATGTGGGCCAAGCAATATTTCTGAAAATATTCTTGAATGTTCTAGCATGAATAAGATAGATAAAGATAGATAAGATAGAAAAAAAGGAAAGGGAGCAATTTTGTACATTTTTCATTTGGATTTGTACTTGCAAGGTTCTCATGCTTGTACCAATAATGTTGCCTGGGTTATATATGAATTAATGTGTACTGCCTTCATTTCAGGTACATATATGAAAATCATAACTTTGGTTTATGTGAAGATTTTATACTACAGTTAATGACTTAGACTTCTTGTGCAAGGCCAAAAAGATCAGTAGTTGTCTCCTGTGTATATTTTTAGCAGTACCATTACAAATTAATTAAAAAATGAAAATGTTTCAACTTTTCAGCCATTCCTGTCTGTATGCATAAGCAAGGTAAATTAATAAATACTGCTAGTGGAAATTTAGTGAAATGCTAGCAATGGATAACAATAGAGTTCCTTTGGAATGTCTGATTCATTCAGTGGTTTATCAGAAAAATAAATTTTAAGCAGGAAAAGCACAAAAGACCTTTATTTCAGATATTTATTTTCTATAAAATTGATCCTAATGTAGACATATATTTGTATCTAATTGAATGATTCTGTAGTAATACTGTTCATTTACTGTTTGTCAAAGCCTACTAATATAACATTTCACAATGCACATCTGCAAGCTCAGAGAACTTAAAGGTCTTATTACTTTTTGTAATGTCAATATCTTTCTGCTCATCTCATTATGAACTGATTGTGGTTTGTTGTACAAACTGAAAAAACACTGTGACAATCTTTGTATCTTGTATTGTCTGTTAATTTAAAAAGAAATTAAACAAAACCCTTATGTAGTTAACTGTACAATAGTTTATTTATTGTGAGACTCTCTTCTGATCTCTCCTTACATTCGTTCCTTGATGAAATCAATGTCTATATTAAGTTTCTGAAACAAATATGGTTTGAAAAATATATTTTTCTTTGGCTTCAATTATTTTCTCAGGATGCCTGAACTGATGAATTTGACTATAACTAGGAAATCAAAATACCGCAGTTAATGTTTTCTTATCACCCAAAAAAGACTTCAGCTTCATCTTTCAAATTTCAGCGGACTGCAGTCTAAAGTGAAATTGTTCAGCTGAAATTGCTGGGACTTTAGGTACTCCACGGTACTAGAAAGCCGTCTTGTTATTAATCCTGCATTAATGAAGAGATTGGACTTAGGGCATGATCCAGAGCCCATTGTAGTCAATGGGAGTCTTTTTCCATTGACTTCAGCGGGGTTTGGATCAGGCCTTTACTTCCTGAAAGGATAGACTCCCAGGAAAAGTCTGCTGTAATCAAGAGGCATTCTAAGATGCTGAAGACCTAACAGTTGTGACTGGCTATGGGTATGGCTCACTGCTTATGGGGAAGTGTATCTTAAGTTCTAAGCTTTGCTATTCACATTCAGAACACTGAATTTATGTTCATATATTAAATTGGTAAATTATGAGAAACAATGAAGATACATTTATAAGTATTTCCCAAGGGGGAGGGGAGAATTTAATTTTAAAATTTGCAGAAATCTAGTTTGTGAATCCTTGTTATTCTGAAATAAAAAGCTATAATATCACAAGAGATTTCACTTTCTTTCACAAGCACCGTAATGAAAACTGACATAACCGTTATGAGTACTAACATAAAATCATAGATCCTCAGTCACTCTTTTCAAAATGCCTACCTCTGTGAAAAGGATCTAGGCATGCTACAAACCTGAGGGAAAATTAAGGATTTTCTTAAAAACAAATAAATATTAAGGAGTTCCCTTTTTTTTTTTTCCTTGAATAAGTTTAAAGAATTTTCCTGGAGTGAAGAGAAATTAAATCTTCCCCTACCTCTTGAACAGATATATATTCAAAGGAAAAACAAAATCTCTTTCAAACCATGTAAATGTGTGAAATCCTGAATGAAATCTTTAGATGAAAGACTGGGTTAATGGATTCAGGGCTTTTGGCTTCTTATTGTTGTTTAATTATGTGATGTATCATTTATACACCTGCAGAACTATCTTAACATCTGAGCTAATTGCTGAAGATCTTCCCTATAGATGTTGTAGGCACTTTTGTGGAAAAAATCTAACCAAACTTTTCAGTTGTTTAAAGTAGATGTGTTGAACTGCGCCCCAAAACCACATTCTCTACTGACTGTGAAAGAAATAAGTATGACAATTGAAAAATATATGTTTACATATGAGCATGTAATTTACTTCTGCGTCTGTCTTCATATGATACTAGGAACAATAAACCTGCACTGAAGGCTGGAAGTTCAAGAGCCATGGGGTTGAGAAAGTCTTTGGACTTGCAAAAGTCATTGTAACATCAAGAGGGCTTGAACACTGACTGTTTACAATTTACATGGCTGTAAACAAGTCAGTTGCAAAGACAAGAATAGGGAGCCCACAAGATTTGTGCTAGATCTGTCCCAAATCCAACCACTTCTGATTTTGTTCCTTCCACAGGAGTTTCTGGCCAATAGCCCAAACCAATCACTTTCCGGTACTTTTCTGAAAAGTCAAAATTTTTCTCATTTTTAACAGAAAGTTCAGCATTTCTCTCCTAGGCATTTGAAATGCAGAGAAAGGAATAACAAGTCTCTGAAATTCTTGTTCTGTCTGGCACCTCTGAAAGGAATAATCTGTGATGTTTGATTAGCATAATCTTTGACAAAATTAATAATTTATGGCAAATGGATTTTTAAAGGGAGGATTCTTGATACATATGGGGTGGTTGCATTCTCCAAAATCCTTTCATAAAGTGGGAGTCCTTTGACAGACTACAGTGTGACTTTAGGGAAAATGAAGCTGTTTGAAATACCTGCTTTGAAAAGAGAATTATACATAGGAGCCCTGAAATAATTCTTGTATTTTTTGTCTTTTCCTATTAAAAACAGAATATGTTAATCTTATCATTTAACACAAAGTTCACAGAAAACTTTATAGTCAAATAATGCATCTTAATTGGCATCACTGATATAACTTCATTTCTTTGTGATATTTCATCTCTCTCTTGTTGATGTGGCAATATTTGATCCCATTTTTACAGTTAACAGTATTATATTTATATATATATATATATACATATATATTTATATATATTTTGCCATTGCTGCTATGTAAATTATTTCTGGTATACATATCAATAAATTTTTATCAAGTAAAGCCAGGTTAATATATGGGGAGTACAGCTTTTCATCAGCTTTGGCAAGAAGTTATGCAAGGAAACCATTTTTACAAGCGAGAATGGGGATTAGGAGGATCATTTATGTGAATGACATTATAAAAGAAGGGTTGTATTGAAAATTATATGTGATAACTTATATCTTCAGCTTAAAAAAAGAATCTGCGTATTTCTTACACAGTGCGATAATTCAATAGTGACCAAATTATAGGGATGTCAACAAACTTCCTTTTTTTTTGACTCCTTCCTAAAACAAATCAATTTTTCTTGTGTTACTTCCCCTTCTCTTTCCTATATTGTTTTTCCTCTCCTTTTTGTTTTTCCCACAGAATCACAGAGTGACCCAAGTTGGAAGGGGCCTCAGGAATCTCCAACAACCCCACTACAGGCAGGGCCACCAACGTCCATATTTAATACTACACCAGGCTGCCAAGGATCCCATCCAACCTGGCCTTTCCCATTTTTCTCCTTCCCTTATCTCCTTTATCCTTCTCTCTTTTCCTTGTTTTTTTTTTTTTTTTTTGTTGTTGTTGTTGTTGTTTTGTTTTGTTATTTTTTTGAGGTAACATACAAATATGAAATGCTGTAATTCACTCAAGTATGCTGTAGGGAATCTGTTTTGTCACTTCCTGAAATGATGATTGAGCACCTGGTGAATTGGGTGACTGGCCCAGGAAGCACAGGTGCAAGCAATTTACCTGTGCTTCCCAAACAACCAGAAAGTGTAGATCCAGGGTCTACTCCTCCCTTGATCATTTAGAGGCTAGCCTTTGAAAGGAGAATGTCCCTTGGATGAAGGTTGCTTTCTGAAAAGGAGTGTTCTACTGTTAGAGAACTTCATCGCTAACAGAGTGAGTCAACTTTCCTCCTTTTTGTGATTACTGGTATTTCAAAGGGAATTTTGCCTGGGTTTGGAAAGAAGTTCTAGAAACAGTTTTGCAGCTCTATAGGGCAGTCAAATGCTGTTGATGGTGTAGTACATTGCGTATTGTTCCAGGTTAGATGGAGAGTTCTACAGGAACTTTACACATTATCTGAAATTTCATGGTTTCTTTGTAGAGACTGCCAGGAAGTTGTCATGTTCTTATTTTTAAATGTCTTTGGAAGTTAGCTGTGCATGTGTTTATAAAACCATGACTGTTTCAGATGCATCAGGAATATCTTGCTGCTTTTTTTCTTGTATGAAATTCGTGTTGTAGCGTTCTCTTAGAATAGAGATTAAATGGTTGAATACTAGAAAATCATTGTAGATGATAAGTGAGCAAATAAAATTCCATTACACTACAAAGAACTGAATGATTATATAGATTTGTTATTCCACTGATTAAGATTTACTCATGAAAATAACTCAAACATTTAAGAAAATAATACAATTCATCTATGAGAAGAACAAATGGGTGCTGACAAGGAAATTAATGTCTTAAATAATCATTACATGGAGGGGTATTCTGTGAAGCATAGATACTGGCAAACATTTCTGATTTTTCTGTATTGGTATGTATGCTTGAAATAAGGCTATAGAACAATTCATTCATGTGAAGATGCATCTTTTGAGCGCTAGAGAGTGACAAGGTTATTTATTCACATGGATGCAACTTAAAAGAGAAGCCAAATCAAGGCTTCTCGCTTCATGTAAGACGCCAGGTTAAGAAGAATAATCATTCTGATTCACATGTGATAGTCTCAAACCTTAAATTACTTTCAATTTTTAGAACTGGTATATCCCAAACTATGCGAGTAGGAGATTCTGAGTCTTGACAGCCTGGAAGAAAGCCTCAGTTGCCATGCTCACTTAAATATGCAAGAAAAAAATACTTCTCCTTAACTGAGCTGTGGAAATGCGATACACGGAGATATACAGATAGAAAGGCACACACACACATTGTTGATACTCTTGCTATTCATTGTTTGAATGACTTAGCTTTAGTATTTCTGGTGTATTCCTTTTTTAAGAAAAGTTTTTTGAAAGAAGGTACTTGATGAATTACTCAAATAGCAGTTAGAGAGATGATTTTGACACATCTAATAATTAGATATGAAATAGCTTCAGTTTCTGAAGCCCCAGAAATGGTTGTGTAATGGTATAGGATTCAACTTCACTTGCAAATGATGTAAAACTATCCTGATAGCCTGCATTGTTGGCTCTGTTAAACTTCTGTTCTATGCAGGTTGATCAGATCCGCAGTAGCTCTACAACTACTTTTTTATTTTGATGCGTAAAAAACACAAATCTGTTAAAAGAATTTCACTGTGCATAAGAACTGCCTCCTGTGAATCATAATAAGCAGCTCCTATTATTCCTGTAACTATTGAAACTATCAATGTGGAAATTATATATAAACTCTCTTCAACATCCTTAATAAATGATTATCTCTAATGAATTTGGAAGTGAAGGTATTTTTTCAATTGTTACAAATTAACAAATGAAGTTGAAAATTTTAAATGTGATATGAATATGATCTTGAAGATGATGTTTTGTGAAGTAGGCAACTACTGTGATCACTAATTTTAATTTATGTAGTTATTTGCTGTTAGCATTAAACTATCAATCTCCCTGACGAGCACTGAAACTATGATATTCTTATTACTGTTTTTAATAAAGAACAATCTTATCAGTTATTCTCTAGGGTATATTAGCTTAGAAAAAAAAATTCAGGTTTAGATGAACAGCCTAGAATATTTTTGTTTTTGTGTCTGCAAACATTAAAATCCTAAAATGAGCCAGAAAAGCAAGAGGTTTTAGGTAAGTTACTTTACTTTATACCCATATCTATGTACCTCACATTAAAAATCAAGAGTGTAATTCTATCGGATTTAAGAGGTGAGGTACCAATCTTATATTTTCTGTTACATCTTTCGTAGTTTTACCAGTAAAAAAGGACAGAAAGGCTTCAAAAAAGCTCCTTCCCTCTGTCAGGTGCTTATCTTTTTGTGTATGTTCTTAAATTCACTTTTATATTTTTTTTTCTTCCAGGAGAGACTTGGGGAAAAAAATAGTAAGATGGATCTGATCTTCCATATAAATTGTCAGAGCTCTAACATAAAAACATAGGTGTTTCTACTGTTCTAAGAGAACAAGTGCATCCTTTAGGCCTGTGGATATACTGGCAGTATTATATTCTTTTATGATACCAGATGGTTTTTAATTACTAAGGCAGTTGCCTGGAAGACTACTTCTAGTCACTGACAAACAGTTCACATCCTATTTACATTTAAATGGTTCTCAGATGTACCTAATAGCTTCTGAATATGGTGTCAGTAGAGGCACAATTCTACTCTCCAGTTCTACACAATAGGTACACTGAAATAGCTACCACCTTGCTACCTGTCTAGAAAATGCATATTTCTGCTTGAGGTGGAGATCTGTGCCTGTAACGTGATGAGTAGTTACCTGTTACTTTATTATTCAGAGCATCCCTCTTGTATGATAAGTGAACTTCTATCTTTAACATAAAATATTCTTCAGACAACCTCTTACACGTTTCATTACAACTTTTTCAGAGTTAATATGAATTTCCCTAATGAAGTGAATGACTTCCAAGTGTGAAAGGTACTGTGCCAGAGAATCTTCCCTTTACTTTGAAACAAGAAAATTAACTCAATTTCTTTATGTAAAGCTTTCATCATAGTGTTATCACTGTAGACTGTTTACTGTGTTTCATCTGCTAAGAAGTTCAGAAATAAATTATCTTCTATACAGGTTAGCTTTGTAGAATACCATTTACAAAACTGAACTTTGCTTCAAAAGCAATGACTTATTTCTGTTACTTGCAAATCCTCTGTAGATGAGGATTCTGATTTTTGAAAGTTAAGGAAGGTGGCAGGTTGTTTATCAAATGACTGTGCCTTCAAGATAAACGCTCAAAAACAATCCATATAATTTTTCCATATTCAGAAGTTTTATTTGTTTGCATTACACTTTAAAAAGTATTTAAGCTTATGATTAGAACTCATAAAGATGAGAAAAATACTAAATTCTGATTGTTCCATCATATCAGCTAATGGTGTGCATTAACTTTTGCAAGCTCTTCTGAATGTGTTTCGCTGATTGCTCAAAGCATCTTTTTATATTCTATAGCAGGTTTACATATGGTTGCTGTTGAACAACTGCAGTGTCTGTAAAATGCGTTTTCTCCACCTTGAACCTAACTGAAAGCTCATGTTGATGTTGAAGGAATTATAAGTGCAGCCTGGTGTATGGAACCTGCTTTGGCAGGGGGGTTGGACTCGATGATCTCTGGAGGTTCTTTCCAACCCCTATGATTTTGTGATTTTGTGTTTGTGATAAGATGGGCGGGTAATTGTTCGCATGTGATGTATTATTATTCCATTTACTCTTTGCGATTTGAGATTTTAGCCCACCAAAAGCAGGGCCTTTTATAAGGCAAAACATTTCTTCTACTCATATCAATGTTAAAGGACTCCCTAAGCTCAACTAGGCCAGATTTCACCTCTGGTATTTATACTCACTTTAGACGGAAATAAATGTGAAAGCTCTTCAGTGTGGTCCTGTGTTTTGGGTTGTGTTTTTTTTGGTTGGTTGGTTTGGGCTTTTTTTTGTGTTTTTTTATTCAGAGTGGAATTAGCCAGGTATGATTGCAGACAGGAATGTTTTCTTGAGTGAATGAGCACAAGTCGTATTCTTGTTTGGGAAACTATGCTTCTAGAATTTCTAGAATCTGTTGCTTTTTATGTACTTTACTGAGGAGTATTATTACTGCCTAATTGTTGGCAGTACTTATACAGCTGACAGCTGGAGGCCCAGTACAACTTACAGCAGCAGAAATCTTTTCTTTGATTTCCGCATCAGTCTGGAATGAACTTTTGGTTCTGCATATTGTTTATCTGCATTCTTTTTGAGTTCCCTTTGCAGTCAGTAGAAAGGCTTAGGCCTCTACAGAGGATGAGTAACTTCATTCAAAAGCAGGTGTGAAGAATTGCATGGAAGATGATTCACCTGAGTTATTTCTGTCCACTTACTTGGAAGGAAATGAATGACGTGACTAATGTAGACCAGTCAAGTATTCAGATGACACTAGTAAATGTGCTCTTTGAAATAAGTATTTTTTTAAGATCTTGACATAACTAAACACTTCAAAAATGTTCAACATTCAAGACCCACAGTCATAGAGCTGCATCATGTCTGAGGCTAGAATGGATCTCTGGGTCTGTTTATTTTAACCTCTACTCCTGCCAGGCCACCCAGAACAGGGTGCCCAAGCCCATGGCCATGCGAGTTCTGAGGATCTCCAAAGATGAAAGTCCACAGATTCTGGGAAACCTGCCTCAATGCTCCATCAGTCACACAGCACAAAACTTCTTGGTGCTCAGAGGGCACCTCTTATGCTGCACTTGGTCACCACTGCCTCTTGTCCTGGTACTTGGTTCTACTGGAAAAAGACTGGCCCTATCCTCTTTGCACCTTCCCTCCAGGTATTGATAGACATTGAAGAGATCCCATAGAGCCTCCTCTCCTCTGGGCTGGAAAGTCCTAGCACTATCAGCCTCATATGAGGGTGGTCCAGTCCTTTCATCTTGATGGTCCTCCACTGAAGACCTTCCAGCATATCCATGTCTTTCTTAAATGATAAATTATGATCAACAGTTTTTAAGCTAGTAAGGGTGAAAATAATTTACTTTTTTATTTTGTTTCCTGCATAAGGTGGTTTGATAATGCAGGCTGATTTTTTTATTATTATTATTGTTTTTTCAGTTGCATTTTTAAACCTAGCTTTCTAAATTTTGATGTCAAGGGCAAAAATCCACTGATGTCTTTGAACGAAACTGGACAGGCATAAGCACTATATTGCTACAGTTGTATAAAAGTAGGCATCATCCCTCCCTGCTGTCTGGAAAGGTAATGCACTTTAAGAATCTATATAAAATCGTTGTTTGCCTAACGTGCTAGTATATGACTTCTAATGAAGAACTAATTTTTTAAATTGGTAATGTGATAGCTGCCTTTAAGGAGTTCTAATTCTGTAGTAATGCTATGGTAGAAAATATTTGAAATTGATCCTGACTTGAGCAAACAACAGAATCTGGAAAGACTACATACAGGTTCTGGTGCTGCCACAGTTGCAATGTCCTCTGCCTGGGAAAAGGAGAAGGCGCCCTGGTAGGTACTAAACTCAGATCTGGTCTTATGATCTTCATTTCTGCCTTCCTCCTAGAGATAGGGTAAACTGAGAGCAACCAAGGAACATTAGGATATTTAGAGCCATAAATCACTTGTACAAATTTATTGGATAGCAAGTTTTCTGCCTTGCCTACTCTTTAGAAATTAGAATTAAAAAAAAAAAAAAAAAAATCATGTGTCTGCTGAGCCATTCTTCTGCATTTCTTTGCAAATAAAATGACTGTCATTCTTCAATCTTTTAATATCAAGAACTCTGGTGTATAAAAAAAAAAAAAAGAAAATTGCATTTACTAGAAGGATTTAGCTATTCTAAAACAAGCTGATGGAACAGTGTTACCAGCTGAATCTATTCATTTCACTTTTATTATGTCAATCTATCTGAACCTGTTTTTTCTACATAGTCATTTTTCCTATTCATCAGTTAATGTTTCCAAAACTCTGGCAATTTCTGCTACCCAGCAGAACAATATTACATCTTTTTCTTTAATTAACTAAGAAATATGTCTCTAAATGAAGTATAAAAGGCTATGACTGATGTGTAAATTAATCGACAAGCAGACCACAGCCTAATCCACTTATTCATTCAAGTACCATTTACTTCTGGACTTCCTTTGCATCAAAAGCAGTTGCCGCTATCTTAGATAATTGAAGAAATAAATATTTTATAGCATTGTTCACTAAATTCAGTGATTTTTTTCAAAGGTAAAGGATGACTTCACTCTTTTTAGGAGTTATGTCCCAGCAGAATGTCTGTGCATAGATATTTAAACTAGTACAGTTGCAGAACATCTCTGTAGTTTTTTCGTAGATGCTACTTTAGTGAGATATGTCTTGGTACAACCCTCCGGCCTGGAGAAAAGATCAAGAAAATCCCGTGCATTTCTGAAAACTGTAAACCTATAAAAACTCCTCTGCTAATCATTTTTAAAACCTTTTTTGAATACAATGCTAGCACCAAAATTACTATTTCTAATTCACTTACCCCTAAGAAATTTTATCTGTGCTAAACACAATATTCATCTCTGGTTGTCAGCTAAAGAAATGACCTTTGATCAGAAGCATAATGTATCAACTTTATTATCTAAAGCAGCAGCTCCTGAAAGTCATCCATATGTACAATTTTTAAACAAACACAGAATCCAGGTAACACAAATAGAACTCTGGGCAGATTGGTTTTCTTCCAGATTTTTTTATTTGTGCTCCTTTTGATATACTGTTGTCATGCTATAGTAATAAAAAACTTCAAGGAGCTAATGGGCTATGGTCACCCTCATTGCTGACAGTGGGATTTATGATGATCTATTTGTGCATAAAATACCATCCTGTTGTTAATTGTTTGAAGTTATTGTCTTTGTAACTGTCTATCTATGGATATAGGAAAAAAGAAAAACAAGTATTACTGAGTTCCATTTTATTACTTAACTTATGCCTTCCACCAAGAATTTCAAGTTAGTCCTTGCTAAATGAACAGAAAGAATTTTATTTGCAGCGTATCTGTAATGCCCTCAGCAGATCTCTTTAGTATTCTATTTAGGAAAGATCAATTTACTCAATACTTCAGGAATTCAGAACTCCATTAAAATAAGATTGGACAAAACACGGTTGAATCTACACAAACTTAAACATGTAGTTTACATCTATTACTGAGCAGTGTTCAGTGTAGGTACTGAGAAGTAACTCAGTAACAGCAGATCTGGTGGAGGGTCACAGAGCTGATCAGGTGGCCGCAGAATCTCTCCTGTGAAGATATGCTGACTGGGAGTTTTTCCTCTTGGAGGCTCTGAGGAGACCTTGTAGTGGCCTTCCTGTGCCTAAAGGGGGGCCTTAAAAAAAATAAATAAATAAAAATGGAGAGAGACTCTTTATTGGGAACTGTTGTAACAGGACAAGTTGGAATCAAGGTGGAATGGCTTTAAACTGGAAAAAGTTAGGTTCAGATTAGACATTAGCAAGAAACTTTGCACAGGGGCGTGAGGCATTGGAACAGACTACCCAGAGAAGCTGTGGATGCCCCATCTTTGGAGAAGTTCAAGGCTAGGTTGATGGGGCCTTGGAAAACCTGAGCTAGGGGGAAGTCTACTCACTCATGGTAGGGTGTTAGAATAAGATTATCTTTAAGGTCTCTTTCAAATCAATCCATTCTTTGGTTCTACAGTTCTATGATTTTATATTAGGCACAAAAAGAGAAGTGCTATGAGGATTTTTCTGGACATCTCCATGAAAATTATGATCAACTTTTCACTGGAGTGTCTTCTAAAGATATATACACTCATGAGGATATTTTCATACTTGTCAGGTGCAACAAATCTGTATAAGATGTAATTATTACCCTTAAATTTGAGGTTTTTAAATAAATGAATTGATCATCCTACATGTATTTTACTTAGGAAATGCCTCTTCCATCATCTCGTGGGTTGTGAAGTGAGCATGCATTTGGCTGGTGCAAGGTTTGTTAAAATTCTGATATTGCCTTATCTTTTAAGAACAGCTGGCTGGTAAATGTTGCACATTGGGTTGTTTGAGCTTAGTCATATTTCAAAGCATGTTTATATCTGTCAGTGAGCAGTTTTTAACATCCCTCTTATATATTTTACATCAACAGTATTAACTACAAGTAGTCTTGTTTGTTCGCTATTAAAAGTAACAGATGGCACACTAAGCTGTTTTTTCTTCAACGTAAAACGTGCACCATTTGACATTAAAATGTGATTCAGCTTGGAAATGTGGTTTTCATAAAAACATATCTTGTGAATTCTGCATTTATTCTTTCTTGGTTATCACTGAATGTGATTTCTGTTTTAGAAATTAGAAATTGGATTTTCTAGATGCTTGCAAGTTTGTGTGCTGTTTTGGGTTTTAGTTTTTTTTTTGGTGGGGGAGGAGAGAAAGCTGTTTTTAATTGTACCAGAATCAATTGAGAAAAAGACTTTGCAATGAATATTCAAGTATCAATTTTGTTCATGTTATGTGGGATAGGTAAATATTCTATCTCAATCCACAGAATGGTTTGGGTTGGAAAGGACCTTTAAGATCACCCAGTTCCAACCCCCTTCTATACGCAGCGTCACCTCCCTCTAGATCAAGTTACTCAAAGCCCCATTCAGACTGGCCTTGAATGCTTCCAGGGAGGGGGCATCCACAGTCTCCCTGGGCAATCTGTTCCAGTGTCTCAACACCCTCAGAGCAAAGAATTTCTTCATGATATCTAGTCTAAATCTACCCTCTTCCAGTTTAAAAACTATTTTCCCTTGTCCTGTCACTACCTGCCCTTATAAAAAGTTCCTCCCCATCTTTCCTGTAGGCCCATTTTAGGTACTGGAAGGCTGCTATAAAGTCCTGGAGCCTTCTCTTCTCCAGGCTGAAGAGCCCCAGTTCTCTCAGCCTGTACTCATAGGGTATGTGCTCCAGCCCTCTGATCAACTTTATGACCCTCCTCTGGACCTGCTCTGACAACTCCATGTCCTTCTTGTGTTGGAGCTCCAGAACTGGACACAGTACCCCAAGTGAGGTCTCATGAAAGCAGAGTAGAGGGGCAGAATTACCTCCCTCAACCTGTTGATAAAGGGTATGGTTGGCCTTCTGGGCTGCAAGCACACATTGCCGGCTCATGTTTAATCTCTCATCAGTCGGTACTCCCTAGTGCTCAGGCTGTTCTCAAGACATTCTTTTTCCAACTTGTATCTGTGCTTAAGACTGCCCTTACCCTGATGCAGGATTTTGCATTTGGCCTTGTTAACCGTCATGAGGTTGGCATGGGCCCACCTCTCAAGCCTGTCCAGGTCTCTCTGGATGACATCCCTTCCCTCTGGTGTGTCAACTGTACCACTCAGCTTGGTATCACCTGCAAACTTGCTGAGGGTGCACTTGATCCCAGTGTCTATGTTGCCTATGAAGATCTGTATTAACCCTACTAAGCAAGGAGGACTAAAATAAATATACATAGGACAGCATGTAATTCACCCTTCTCTTTGAGATAAGCCCTTCTCAATGTACCATAGATTGTTGGCATATGCTATGTATATAACACTTAGGCAGTTCATCTGTCTTTGGCTAATTAGGCAGATAAGGTTTCCATACTACCTGGATAATGTAAATTAATATGGAAAATTCTGGTGTCTGTTTTCTCCCTGTGACAGTGCTATTTTCAAAGGTTTCTCTTTTGATTGTGTAGCTTTGATGAAGCTCTTGTACGATCTCAGACATTGCTGAGAGTTTTTAACTCTCCTGTTTCTTTTTTCTCTGAAACGCGTACTGGTGTGGGGACATCTGGCATAGAGTTATGGGTAGTTTGCGTTCTAGAAAAGTTCGGAACACTTGGAAGTCTATAAAGTGGGGAAAATTTGAATTTTCTACGTTCTAGTTAGAAGACCAGTCCACAGTTAAATGGCAGTTCAGAGGCAGTTAGGATATCGAGATTCAAGAGACAATATCTTATCACTGTAAGACCTTATCTCCCACTTTTGCTCCACTCAAGAAAGACTGAGAGAAGGCATCCATAAAATTGCTGAGGGGGGACAAAAACCCAACCTTTTCATAGATACTTTTAGTGATGATTTGAACTCTATTTTGACTACAACAAATTAGTATTAAGGGACTTATTTCTCTTTGTTGGGAAGCAAATTTTTAGCTAAATTCACCCATCTCATTAATTGAGCTGTGTATTTTAACAGTAACACCTTTGAAACATCTCACTAATAAAAACATAAGCAAGAGGGATAGACTTCTTTAAGCAGGATTAGGAAACACTGAAAAAAAAATCATGCCACATTGATGTTTTGCAAAGGATAACAGAGACACCTAATGGCAAAGAACTGGAACTTGTTTTAAAACTAATTCTGAATACAACATTCCTTTTAGGGAATTTTGAGGTAAAAGGAGCTGTGCTCCAAAGGAAATCTTCCTTTTGATATTCTGGTCTAGTTGCACACCCATATATATGGGTGCAGAAAGGATATATTTATGCACTTGGAAATTAGTGATAGTTATTACCTATTATATGACCATTTATTTGGTTCAAAGTTTTTACCTACAAATAATTCTAATTTTTAAAAACCTTTCTTTTCTTCTGGGCAAATATCACTACAAAAATGCTCTGCTAGTCATAAGAGAAATATATATTAATCTTCCATTTCAAAAAGATCATTCATCAGAATGCACTGCTTTGACAAAATTTCCACTTCACTGAATAAGATTTTTAATCCAACCTCAAACAGTAAGATATAAAGGAATTTGCTTTATTTTTTTCTTAAGAAAAGCCAACAGTTGAAAAGGACCTACATCCCTTCTCTGTCTCCTGTGATGGAAGCTGTGGTGGAAACATAAAAGAAGTGAGAATTGAAAATCTGGTTTCACCAAGTCTTGTGCAGGCAAAGCAATCAAAGACATTAGATATAGACAGTACCTGAAACTCAGTATATGTGAATAGCTGCCTCCCTAGGCAAATACTACTCTGCTGGCATCTGCATGCCAAAATCGTAGTGATACATATGAAAGCAGCAGTCTATGCTCTTTATAACAAGTCCCATGGATTCATAAATCTCCTTAAAACATGGCAAACTCTCACATGGACAGCTTTCATATTCAAGATATTAGATTATACACAAGAAGAAAAATGCATGGTTATTTGCTGTTATTTCTCCTATTAATCACCCAAGAAACAAGGGTAAGTGAGGTTTCTTCCTTGCTAAAGCACCAGCTAGAGCAAAGGGTTAAAAAAATATAATTGCAAATAACTTATGCTACCAGCATGAGGAAAGCGGGACTCCTCTTCTGCTCACCTGTTCAACTTTGGGAGTGTCAGACAGTTACTTAATTAGGCTGGATTGTAGTTACGGTAGTGTCTAAGGTGAAAGTATCAACCACTCATAAAATATTTAAAGACACATAAAATTGCATACTTACAATTCTCTTCTGATTTTTCTGCTTTTAGATTAATTGCTGTAGCACACCACTGACTTTCTAGGCTAGCCTGTGAAATGAACGTATTCCTGTGACTCATCTAAGGAAATACATATAAGATTGTTAATTCCAAGTGGCTTCAGAATATGTATATATTTCTGCCTTTCTGTAGACAATCTTATACTTAAAAAATATCCTGTGTTATCTGGCTTTGTCTATTCTTCCTTTTCCAAACAAAAAGTGAGAAAGGAGGAAGACTAAAGAAAATTATAGGATCCAGTTTCCCTCCTCCTCTCTTCCACTAATACAAGATCTTCCTCTTACGCTCCCCCTCTCTCTCTCTATCACTGGCTGGGCGCGCGAGAGTTTTGAACTCTTGAACAACTTGACACAACTCTTCAAAATTAGGATATTTCCAGACTTTTCACATTTCTGCTTGTATATGCCAATCCCTGTGTTATGTTTTCAGATAAACACTCTATAAATAGCTTTTTAATTCTTTACTGTCAGTGTCAGCAATTAGAAACCTTGGGAAATATTTTTGTAAAATGCAGAGAAAAGCAAGGTCTTCACTGCAGTAAACTCCATATATTTTTCCAAGTCACAATCACTTTAAAAGTCATTTTCCTTATCATGGAATCTGCAAGTGAAAATCATATTCATAGAGAGACAACAGCTAACCTTGTGTTTCTTTTTTTTTTTTTTTTTTTCTTTCTTTTTTTTTTTTTTTTGCTTCATATGTTTCTCTTCTCAAAAAATACGTAACAATTGATGAATCTATCCCAGCCTACAGTTCTGTGTTTGGTCTGACCACAGACATTCCCCGAAGCTTGCAACACCTCTCTAGAGTGATCTTTTTTCAGTTTGCCAAGAGCAGTTTTAAATCTGATTTATATAAAACAGGGTCAAGACCTATGCTGTCATCCTGTGAAAACACTTGTGCCAAGAGGCAATTGAAATAAAAACTTGATCAGGGAACTTTGCCTGGATAAATCCTAAAATTATATTGCTTTCAGACTCTGTAACCTATAGGCCCACCTGTGCCCAGATGTGTCTACTGACATCATCTATATACTTAATACCTACGTCACCCTTAACTTTAATCATAGCTGCTGTCATTTGCAGACCAGCACAAACCTTGCTGGCACTACAGAAGTTTGAGCTAAATTTATGCTAGTGCCACCTCTACAGCCAGCTACAATCTAAATTATCAGGCATCTGAAACAGTTGTTGATCTTGTATCTGCTGTCAATTCCAGAAACAAAACAAGCAAACAAAAACAGACAGTGAAACCAAACCAACATCCAGGATTTCCAATGTTTTTTGTTTTTCTTGCAGACGCTATCTTAGGCTGTGGCTCTCGAGATTGTCAGTCCAAACAACCAAGCTGTCATTGACAAACTCAGAGCAAACTTAGCAAGGTGATAGTTCTGAGTGGCTATTCAAAACTGGCAGCTGTTGATAGCTGTCACTGTTGAGCAGGCTTTCCAAACCTGGTTGCAGCACCAATACTGAACTAACTGTTCTCTCTAGACACAGCCCTTAATGTAGTTTGCAGTTCTTTTTATAAGTTGTAATATACTGTTGAATAAATCTTGATCAACTACAAATCCTTAACATCTTAGATGTTGGATCTGCTTTGAACAGGAAACTCACCTATATAATTGACACCTTTTGACTTTTTTATTTTTATGTGGTATGGGGCTTCAGAAAACAAAGTGGAGAGTGTTACTCTTAATGTAGCTCTCTAAGGCCTTTAGTTATCAGTATAGATTTCAGAATTTAGTGGGGGATTGTTGTGTTCATAGGAAATTGTCTGCATCAAATTCCTACTGCTCTCTGGTAATATGACATTGCACAAGACCCTTTATATCAGTTTTGCTTATTCTGAGGTGGAGGCAGGAGTCTTCTCCTCTTCATAGAAGTCATCATCACCTCTTCTTCAAGGTTATCATTCAATATTGTGGTGAAAATACTGGAGACAGAACTAAACAGTTGTCCATTTGTGAAAATGTCCAAAATATGTTGGATCTCTCTACTGGGGAGTAAATGGCTCCCTCTTCAGTTTCTCCCTTTCTTAAGAGAAATGGCAAAGCATGACATGGAGAATTTCTATCAGAAGTTACAACAGTGGGCAGGTACTATGGTAAATTTTTTTCTTTTTTAATTGGGAAAAGATAAAGAAAATTCTTTCAATTGAACAGATCCTCTGAATTCTATCTTATACAGGAAAGTTATATGTTTTTAACAAATTGCCCAATACATCAGCACAGTTATTACTAAGTAGCTGAAATAGATGTTGAGACAGTACTAATAAACTACATCTCCTACCTTTACAGATAAGAAGCACTGGCTGTGAAACATATGATTTTGCAAAATCTGTCATCTCTACTCCTTTAGTTCTTGCTGTAATGATCAAGACATTCTCAGTATTGTCAGTAATAACGCTCCATTGACATAAAAGAAAGAGGGCATATGCGGCCCCAGGTCTGATAATATTTGCCTTTTTGCCCTTCATAGCATGACATGTGATGTGTACTGTTCTGTGTGTTGCCCTTTCTATGAACAAGTGCTTTGGGGAAGCTTATATAATCTTCTGCGTGGCTGGGTAGGCACCACTAAACCTGGTTTCCTTGTTCCTACATGTCAATCAAACCAATGTGAAATTTGATTTAGACTATCCCTCTCATTGAAATTATATTTGCTACTGTCCTCTCCCCTGCTCCCCCAGCAAACAAAAAAATAAATAAAATTAAAAACGGGTTTAAATTCTACCTTAATGATTCCCATAGGAAAAGATGCATGGGTAAGGAAGTCACCCATGCAGATTTTGTTGCAGTTATCTTCCTGCTTGACTTTATTTTAACTACCAGTCACGTTATGTAAACTTTCAGCATATCAAACCCAAGCAAAAAGTAAAAAAAAAAAAAAATAATAAAAAAAAAAAATTAGGAAATTCATAAAGTTTTATGTCCACCCCTCCCCTATTGAAAAAACAGTACTGAGAACAGGAATGGGTTTTTTCTAAGCATCTTTGGCTCTGGAGAGCATGGTGATTGAAATCTAAGTAGTTTAATGTAGTATAGTTACTTTCAGATTTTAGAGTTTCTGGCATTTTTCCCAGGATCTGTGAGTGATTTTGCCGTTAGGACAGAAACTGATACCTTACTTCTAGCGTTACATATGACATGCAGTAAGATCGACAAACCACCAGAGGGTGCCAATTGCTTTCATAAGCAGGATACCAGAAATATTCCTGTCAGTAAATACTACCGTATCTACATCATGGACGCATTTAGAGGGTTGTGCCGGGCGTTTTGCTGACCACCCGAAGCCTCTGGGTGACGCTTCTCATATGGGTTGAAGCTCTTGACACTGAACTGAAGTGTGAAGTGTACAGCCCTACAATTGAGGACCACATCGTGAATGCCTCTGGGCCTGTTTGCAGAGATGGATGGGATCAAGTGTTTGATTTTAATGACTGCCTGCAAGAGCTATTTTAAAGCATGTGATGTGCCACAGCCAAGAAAGCTGCAGGTACATGAGTGATTAACAAGGTGTGAGGACGCAGTGATGAATAAGGACCAGTCTCCTTGCAGAGCAGGCAGTGAACTCTCAGTGCAGCTTTTTAACTGTAATATGTGCAATGAGATTGGTCATCTTTGCATCCGCTTAGCCACCCCAAGGATGAAATTTAAAGGAGTATGATGGCACGGGATGTTTCCAAGCTACAAGACAATATACTCGATAAGGATCTTATCTTCCTTTGCCCATCCCTCTCTGTTGCTGCAGCTGTTATCTTCAGCAAATGCTCCTATTACAAACAGACAGTACTTAAGCGAGCTGCCCAAGCCAGCCATTAGGTAACAGACACAGGGAAAGGAAGACAGGTCTGGGGGTAATTTCATTGAAGGAACAATTTATGAATTATGAACAATTTAAATTGATAGTAATGTCTTAGAGTTCTATAGTTGTAGAGCATTAAAACTGTTTGTATTCCAACAATTAATATTTTTGTTTTGTCTACATAAGATTTACTCTGAGCCTAACAATTATATAATGCATAAAAGGAGCAAAAGAAAAATACAGTGGTGGTCCTGTTTTGATTTTTGTTCCTTTTTTTTTTTGGGGGGGGTGTGGGGGAGAGTAGAGATGTGACAAGTTGCCCCTAGCTGCCGTCCTAGTCACTCTCATACCCCTTCACAGCATGCAGAAAAGAAGACAAGAAAAGCTCACCAGTCTGCATAAAGACAGGGAGATCATTATTCAATTACTAGCATATGCCAAGCAGACTTAACTGGGGGAAGATTAATTTCATGTATTGCCATTCAAGAATAGAGTAGGATGGTGAGATGCAAAGTTAAGTCACTTTCCTCTCCATTCTTTCCAGGATCAATTTTACTCCTTCAAACCCAGCTCTTTGTCCTCTTCCCTACCTCCAAGCAGGGCTGGTGGAAGGGGAATGGGGCAGAAGCCTTTCCTGTCCTCTCTGCTGCTGCTCCTCACACTACTCCCCTTCTCCAACAAAGGGCTCTCTATGGGCTACAGCTTTTTATAGGGCCCCATTGCAGTCTTTCAGTATTTAAATGGGGATTATAAAAAGGGGAATCAACTTTTCACTCAGATAGTGAGAGGACAAGGGGGAATGTTTTTAAGCTCAGGGAAGGAAGGTTTATATTGGATGTCAGGGGGAAGCTCTTCACAGAGAGAGTGGTGGGGTGCTGGAACAGGCTGCCCAGAGAGGCTGTGGATGCCCCATCCCTGGAGGTGTTCAAGGCCAGGTTGGATGAGGCCCTGGGCAGCCTGGTCTACTATTAGATATGGAGGATAGCAGCCCTGCCTGTGGCAGGGGAGTTGGAGCTTGATGATCCTTGGGGTCCCTTCCAACCCAAGCTATTCTATGATTTATGTCTTGCGGTAGTGTATAAGGCAATTCTATCCTATCATAAATTTACTAGTTTTACAGTTTCTCCGTAAGATACTTTGGGGTTTTATCTGTATGTGCATAAATTAATTTCTGTCCACTCACATGCCATGTGAAGCCACTGTCTGACCCAAGGTAATGTTATTGACATATTTTCTACTTTCCAGCAATTAAGTTTCTTCCCGGACAACATTGATAAATCAATTAATTGTCTGGTGATTTAGTTTTGGAAAGGTTAAGAGCTGCAGGTAAACAAATATATCTGTGGTAAGTAGGAAATCTCATTCTTGGCTACCAAGACCGTTGATGAGTAGTTTTCACCATAGCCAAAATGCAGCAGAGGAAGATTTTCATCACTGCCTTCTATGAAACTGTGAAACATATCCTATTTTCACTGTGTAAGGTGTAAGGTCTCCTTACAAGCTTAAAGTTCATTTTATGCCTCTGTTAAATCTATGTCAAAAAAAAAAAAAAAAAAAAAAAAACTAGGAAGGATTTTGCGTACCACATTCTCCTCTGCCTCCAGCCTCAGGAAAGGTGTCAGGTGTTTTCACACAGCTGCCTTTGCTCCAAGCTGACCACGCAGAGGGAGGAAATACATTAGAAATGAATAGTCTGCATGTTAACTCTTATGTCTCTTTGAAGCATTTTAAGTGCCCATTAGCGAGGAAGTCAAGGAGTCAGTTGTTCTCAGGAGGAATATATCAGCATTTGCTGAAGTGTTTGTATTGTAGACCTTGACCTTGTGTAAGATATTATTCTTTTACATCATTGTCTCAAAGCTTGCTGGGGACACAGATGAACAAGTCCAGGCAAGTCCTGAGCAGGAGTTGAAAAATCCTTTGGAGAACTTTGATGGACAAGTCCTGGGCAAGGGTTGTGAAATCCTTTGTCTGAGGGACAGGGATGGACAAGGCCAGGGGCAACGAGAGAGAGATAAGCTGCAGCGTAATGGCCGTGAAATGGTCTTTTGTGTGGGCTTATCTCAAGGAAGATGGCCATCTCAGGGGGTACTCACATGACTCTTGCTCAAGCACCCAGGGATGTGAAGTAGGCAGTAGAAAAAGTTGGATAAAAGAGGCATTGAAAACCATGAGGTTGAAGGTTTTCTGGCAACAGATTCCTCATGAAGAAGAAGAGGTTTCTGCCATGAGAAGCCTCATGACCTGCCTCTTTCCCTCCTGGCCTTGCTCTGCACTCTACCACAATGCTGAAGAAGAACAAAGGTGTCTGCCATCAGATTCCTCACTACGGAATTCCTGCATGCTGACAAACTCTCCTGGGCCTGCTGCCTGAGTCCTGCTGCTTCGTCCCAGATTGGCTCCATGACTCCCTCCTGCTATCTGCTTGCTGCCCAAGGCCGGCCACGCTGCTGCTCCCCCCATCCTCTCCCCGCTGCTTCTGCCTCGGACCTTCGAAACAGCGTGCAACAGGACCACTGCTGGATCCTGGTGCTGACTATCCCCGCTTTACGCAATCATTGCTTCTTTCCTAACTTTTCTATCACCCTCCTTCCCTTCCCCTTCTCCCTGATTAAGATTTATAATAAAATGGTTGGACTAATGTTTCAACTGTTGTTTCTTAATCTCACGCCGGGTATACAGATATTAAAAGAATCTCATCTCCCTCCTATAAATTGGAGTGAGACACCTTGTAATGTGATCCATCCCTCAGTTCCTTACAAAACCCTCTAAGTTCTGGAGTTTGTGATTGGGAATGTCATCAGAAAACATACGACAACCTAGATCAGCAAGCACAGTAAGACACCTGCTGGTGTCCTGGTTCTTCCTCTTCAGTACGCAGGGGATTCCCTCTTGAAAATCTGCATCTTTGCCAATGCTTATAATGACTATATTTCATCAGTTTGATGCTGCTTGTACTGTATGTGGAAATGGCTTTTTTTACTTTTCCTTATTGTCAATGGCAAGACCAGAAATGGATCTGAAAAATTATGTCAGGATTTGCATGGCATTCATGTATCTGTCTATAGAGTCTTGGAGACAGAAAGGCCATCTGAATGACCAGAGAGAACCAAAAAGTAGTATTTGATGTCAGCGAGGAATAAAGATAATGAAGATCTTTTGGGGGATGGAAAGTAATTTCGATTAGATCACCAATGATTTCTGACCTGGCAAGAGTGTTTGAGATGTTACAGAGAGGAGTTGCAAACTGAATTTGACTGATTGTTAGTTTGGCTGTAAGTAGGACTGCATATGGAAAAGCATGCATCCCCCAGCGTTAATGAAATTCTTCTGGTGCTCCTGGAAAATGGGGATACTGGCTAAGGGTAGTATCTGACTTTCATATTCTAAGAAAATAATAAGTGATTTGTACCTCTTTGCTATAAAATGTACAACTTAATAAGAAGACAGCCATCAGGAGAAATGCTATTTGGAGTTTTCCATCTTTATATATAATAATATTGTGTTAATTCCTTAGAAACTGGATCAAGCAAAGCCACTTAAAAGGAAGATTGTTGCTTGCTTCTGGTGGCTACAAGTCTTGGTCAAATGCAGAAGAGTGAGGAGATTGCAGGTGGCAGGAAAGAGCATGAGGGAAGGTTATCAGTAGTTGAGACAGTGAGACTGTAAGGCTGCTGAAAAGAGCAGGAGGAGGCAAGTTTTGGTGGAGAAGGAAGGACTTCTCTAAGCCCCTTCTTAAAGCTGTGCAGCTCAGAAAGTTATTAAGTGATTCAAATAACGGCTGGAGTCAAGACTCACTTGCAAGGACATGTGAGGCAACAGATGAGATTAGATATGAACCCTTTTATCCATGTTATGCTTGTCCAAATCACTTTGAATTTTCTTTGCTGAAGTTCATTACCATGGTTTATAGCCTAATAAAATTGGACTATCAGAATTTAAAAGTCTTTCAGTCCTTTTGGGGAGCTCGCTACAGAAAGGGATCTGAACATCTTGGACCTCTCACAAGGTATCCATCACAGGCTCTTAGAACAATTGCAGTTTCAGATCTTTCTCTTTGTTACCTGAATTCTTCATCTACTAATGTTTTGTCTGTAGCTTTCATTCTCTCTTCCTTTTTTTTTTTTCCATTAAAATAACTGTAAAATTGTTCATATTGGTGTTACAGAACAACTGCCAATTACTTCATCAGCATATATCTAGTTGATACCAGTTTTTTATAGTTTTTACATATTTTTCTTTTTTTAAAGACCATCAGCACTTGAAACTTAATTTAAATTTATGGCAAGTTGCAAAGATCTAATCTAATGTAACATTACTTGTTTCTCTGACTTATCTATTGAATTGTCTACAAATTCATAAAAACTGCATTCTGTATACAGTTACATTTACTTCTTCTTAGTAGTTATGATCTTCCTTTATCAAAAACCCATATATTAAGCGGAAAACTTGAAGTGCTACAGTAATCCTGCTGTGCAAACTGGGCATAATTTCTAAGAACCTGAATGAAAAGAAATTTAAACTGTGTTTTCATATCCATATGATCTCAGCCACAAGTGACAAGGTGATAGCTACTATCATATTTTATTCATATCCCTCCAGGTGTTTAGGTAGTTCAGCCTTACTCATTTGAATTCACAGAATTACATTTATCTGAAGGTACTTAATAGTGGAGAAAATAGATACAGAGATCATATGTCATCAGAGATCATGTGACAAATATTTTTACCATTTATTTCAAAATAAACCATAAAAATTAGTGATACATTTGAAACTAGTTAGAAAATTGGAGAGTTCATTCTCATTTCATCCAACAGTAACTTCAGTTATCCGAAGAATTTGGTTTCAGAAGATAATCTAATTTGGCAAACTCCAATGCTGCATTTTAGGCCAAATGCAAAAAATGTTACACAAAATGTAAATATATTTACGTAACGTGCTCATAAATGATTCAGTGTTTAGACAGTAATCTAATTTTATTTAAACTGTAACACTTGTAGGCTACAAGATTTTGAAGTTTGAATTAAACTAATGCATAACAGACTTAGCCTGTTGTTGGATTTTGTGTGTGTGTGTGTGGTTGTTCTTATTCCCTATTATTTTCATGGTGAGGAAAAAAAAAAAGCTTTTAGAGGGAAGAAAAAATAAAAACAAATAGAGAAAGGTGTTTCTGAGAAAGCAGTTGTTCATAAATTTCTTTATATTTAACAGACAATAGACAACAAAGTATGTCCCCAGTTAGAGCAGATGTTCTAGTTTTCTCTCCTCTCTTATATTTAGCATTTTCAGGGGGAAAAAAGAAAAAAAAATAGGAGCTTTTTGTAAATTCAGCTAAGTTTCCCAAAACACTTTGCAAATAGAAGTGATGATAATGAAAATAAAGTCTGCAAAAATAAGGTGTATGAATGAGTTTAATTGATGCAGTGGCTCTGCACAGCAGAGTATAATCTGCTTTGTTATATGTACTAGTCCCAGGGCTGCTAGGGATTTTGAAGTAATGCTTTGAAAATTTCCTCTTTTGTACAGATATGTACAGCATCTTGCAGAGAGAAAATATCTGCAATACAGGGGAAGACAAATGCTGGGATAAAATCATAGAATCACTGGAGTTGGAAGGGACTTTAAAAAGTCATCTTGTCCAATTCCCTTGTAGTAAATAGGGACACCTACAGATATATGCGGTTGCTCAGAGCCACATCCAGCTTGATCTTGAATGTGTCCAGGAATGGAACATCTACAATCTCTCTGGGCGACATGTTCCAGTGCTTCACCACCATTATTGTAAAAGTCTTTTTCATTATACGCCATCTAAATCTCCCCTGTTTTGTCTTGAAACCATTTCCCTTTGTTCTGTCACCACAGACTCTGCTAAAGTCACCTAGTTTGTCACCTGGATGCAGTACTCCAGGTGTAAACTCACCAGTGCAGAGCAGAGGGGCAGGCTTGCCTCCCTTGATCTGCTGACCATGCTTCTTGTGATGCAGTCAAGAATACAGTTGGTTTTCTGAGTATGTTGCTGGGTCATGTCCCGCTTATTATCCAAGACCTTTTAAGCAGGGCTGCGCTCCATTCTTTTGTCCCCCCAGTTGTAGTGCAATGGAAGTTGCTGTGACTGGGGTGCAAGACCTTGCACTTGCCTTTGTTGTACCTCATGAGGTTCTCCTGGGTCAAGTGCTGGATCCTGTCTAGGTCTCTCTGGGTGGCATCCCATCCCTTTGGTGTGTCAGTCACGCCCTACAGCTCGGTTGTCATCTACTGACTTGCTGAGGATGCACTCAATCCCACTGTTGATGTCACTAATGAAAACACTATAAAGATTACCCAGTTCCAATCCTCTTACTGTGGGCAGGGCTGCCACCCACTAGATCTGCGTGGTTCCCCATCCAACCTGGTGTTGAACACCTCCAGGGATGGGGCATCCGCAGGTGCTCTGGGTGGTTTTGCCAGTGTCTCACCACCCTCTGAGTGAGGAACTTTTGACTAACATCTAGCCTAAGTCTCCCCTTATTTAGTTTAAAACCAATCCCTCTTGTCATTTCACTATCAGACATTGTAAAAAGTCGGCCTCTCTTTCTGCTTATAAACAGAGCCCCTCAAGTACTGGAAGGATGCAATGAGGTCCCCCTGGAGCTTCCTTCTCTCCAAGCTAAATAAGTCTAGTTCCCTCAACTTTTTTTTAAAACAGAGATGTTCCAGTTCAAAACAGAGTGGTTCCATTAAAGAGAACCAGGCCCAGTACAGAGTGCTGAGTGACACCACTTTTATCACTGATCTGCTAAACAAATATCCACCTCAATATATATTTTTATTGTGCAAGAGAAAATTTTCCCTTTTGGAAGATATCTAGATAATTGATATACAAAATATGTTAGAGAGCTGGAGCACATCCAGAAGAGGGCCACAAAAATGTTGTAAGGGATGGAACGCTTTCCCTGTGAGGACAGGCTGAGAGAGTTTGCACTGTTCAGCCTGGAGAACAGAAGGCTCTGGGGAGACCCAATAATTATCTAAAGGGAGGTTACAATGAAAGAAGGGGACAAACTCTTTAGCATGGTCTGTGGTGACAGGACAAAGACAAAAGAGGGAAGATTTAGATTGCGTATGAAGGAAATGATTTTTATGATAAGGGTGGTGAACACTGGAATAGGTTGCCCAGAGAGATGGTGGATTCTCCATCCATGGAGACATTCGAGATCAGGCTGGATGGGGCTCTGAGCAACCTTATATATCTGTAGGTGTCCCTATTCACTGCAGGGGAGTTGGACAAAATGACTTTCACAGTTCCTTCCAACTCTAATGATTCTATGATTCTACGTTTAAATGAAAATGTATAGGGAGGTTTTCATACCCAGAAAGAGATGTTCTTCAAAAAATAGAAGGCACTTCTGGGGATCAGCTATTCTTTTGCTTTCAAAACCACTTGAGAATAACCTTGTTTTTTAAGAAAGTATAAAATGCAATTTCTTTAACTCATTACTTAAACCTGGTTTATTACAATTTTAAGAATCTGTTTCTTGAAATTGTCTCACAAAAAGGCTATGTTGCTCAACATTACTATTTTTGCTTAATGTCTATGTTGGATAGCTATATTTAAATGCATTTAACTTCCAAAGCGTTTCCATCGTGCAAAGATTTCTTTATATCTAATGTTCACTCTTTTTCTGTCTCCACTATGAAAAGCAAGAGGCTCTCTATGTGTAATTGTGCTGAAGAGATGAACGAAACGCTCTGCTACAGTCAGTGAAGTTATGTTTTCTGTGTAATAAAGTCTAAGCAATGGAATAGGAATTTAACTTATATATGAGGAATTTTAATTCAAATACAAGGAATGCCATGCAGAAAAGCTCCTGTTTGTTTGTTTGTTTGTTTGCTCACTTTTCAAATTAGTCTTTCAGTTAACTGATTGAGAACACAAGAAGGTTCGAAGGTGGTTCCTATCCAGTTATTTTTAGTTGTTAACAATTTATGGTTTTTTTGCAATACCATGAATGTTTCTGAACGGGAAGGGAAAAATCTCAGCAGGGCTTATCATCTCATCTTCAGGCTTCATTCTCTTAGACAGAGATAAAACCTTGTCTTCTGAATTAGATTGTCTGTGGTGGCTTTCCTCTCAGCTCCTATCCCAGCTTGATCTTCTTGTGTACACACAACTGTGCAGAGCATTTTGCTGGAGGTCCCATGTGGGCCTTGTGCCATGGCCATATGACTTCCCTGTTTCTACCCTGAGTATTGTATTTGTTTTCATTCCTTTGCCTATTTCCCAGAGCAAAAGAAACGTTCCTTGTGATTTCAGTCATTCAGAAACAAATGACAACAGTTCTGTAGGTCTGTTTTTTGGATCTGTTTTCTTGAGTTCAGGCCTGAGGTCATACTTCTGACTGTATGGGACTTATTATAAAGAGAGGTTTTGTCCTTTTACCTTATTGTTATCTTTTGTGCACACAGTCTGATTGTTGCACTTTTTCACGTTGTTCCCCAAAATGTACTCTGTGGGATCCAAAAATAATTGTAAGCATGATGAATTTTAGAAGAAACTGAAACTGTGTCTGTGTTCTTTTACTTCTTTCTGTAGACTCTTAAATCTGATAGCACCTTGAGACTTTAGCATCTGACTAGTCTGAGTACTCATTTCATATCTGAGGGCATCATAAATAACCACTTAGCATAATACTTGCAGATTTGTATGATTCAGGAATAAAACTAGATGTGTCAAAACTGAATGATGACTTAACTTGCTTGATCAGATTTATTCTATAATTATAATCTCCATTTCATCTCAGAGCTAAGACCACTATTATTAATTAGGAAAAAATATCACAATTTTTGGATGGGAGGTGTATGGGAACTGATGAATCACAGCATGAACCTCTGATTGATCACCTTGGATGAGCAATGAGTCAGCCACAGGAGCACAGTTGAAGGCAATTCACCTGTGCTGCCAGAAGGGGTGGAGCCTGGCTCCACCTCTCCTAGACCCACTTTAAGAGCTGACTACCAGGGGGAAATGATCTCTTCTGGAGATCTCTCCTCTGGGGTTTTGTAGTGAGCCCAGAATGTGGATAAGCCTTCTATCTATTCTCTTTTTGTTATTATAATCTGCTTTGCCAAATTCTCTTGTTTATTTCATAAATGTAACATCTTTATATTCATCAGTTATACAGTAGGAAAGAAATCTGCCATTGAAATGAGCATAAGAAGGTTTTGGGTGTTGTCATAGAATTTTAATAGTTGTACTCTAAAGATAGTTGAGATCTTGAAATCTTGTTCTCTGGCAAATATGGGTGACTTATATCACTCTAGACAGTGTGTGTGTATGTGTATATACATATATATGTGTGTGTATTTAAATTCTATACAGTTAATCTTTTTGTTACAGTAAGGGGTACGCTAATGTTTATATGATACAAGGTTAATGTGCCTTGCCCTACAGCTGTCTAAAATGCTATCATACCATCATTAAAAACATCTCCTCTCATGATCAAGAAAATTATTGTTGAAAAAACTATAAAAGGGAAAGTAGAGCATATTGATAGTGTTATGCTGGAAGAGATGTATTTTCATACAGCTTTATATAGAAAAAGGAATAAACATTATCCATGGAGTCTTTAATTAATACAATTGCTTTTAAGTGTTGATAGTTAGGACTAACGATGTTTGTTATAAGGCTTCATTCTTTTTCTGTCATAAGCATAACAACAGGACATTAGGATGTGATCATCTGGGTGCTGACTTTAATTTTTTCCACTTCATGACAGAATGGCATGGCCATTCTTTTGTTTTCATTATCTTTGCCAAACTTAGTATGCAAATTGCCATTGTTTGATGTCTGTGCTGCTTTCTGCAAAAATATTTTAATGCGTTTACATTGCTGAATGTTAGCTCTTTTAATTAGAGAATAAGAAACAGAAGAAATAAAGGGAAAAAAACTGTCCCTGTAATTCATAGTAATTAAGTGTTTTATTAAAATAACATTCCAGTGAGTTCTTAGTACTTTCTGGAGGCAAAAGACATAAGCGTGTGGAATAGCCTTCTCAAAACCATCTAATGATAATTATGTTCATGCTTCCATCGAGCACCATAATACTGAGTTTATAAATTCTCATTCTTTGAACTTTCATTGAAAACGGAGAAACGTCACAAGCTAAAAGTCCTGCTTTCTTGCTTTCAACACCTGTAAAGATGGTATCCAAAAGTATATTAAAAGTAAATCTATGTTAGCCTTTCCTAATGCACAACTTCACACCGTGCTACAAATACACTGTGAAAACAGTATTGAGTGGTTTGGTCATGAAACATGCAAGCAACTACCTATTTCATAACGTCTGTTCTGAAGATATGAAGCCACAAAATGTGGAGGCAAACCTAACAACATTGTTGCTACAATGAGGCGCTGCAGTGAATCATGAATGTCAGTCTCCTGAGTTTCCTTAGGAGCTTCGTCCTGAAATGAAGGATAGGTATCTTGTCTATTCCATTTTTGTTGCTCTACAATGGCAATTTATAATTCATGAATGATGAAATATGAACTTTCTACTCTGCTTATTTATAGAACTTACTCTCCAATTTTGATAAGTATTTTAAATTAATAATGTAAAAATCTATTGATTTTACTTATATGTCTCATTTAATATACAGGAATACTTGTGGCATTTATGAGATAGTAAAAATAACTCAAAGGAAGAGATGATGGTTTATGTTTAAAGATTGCTCTGGAAAAGACTTTGGAGTGTTGTGACATTAAATTATTATTGGAATTTTTAATCCTTAGAGAAATGTACAAAGATGTGAAGTAAAGCACTTGAACTAAGGGGGGGAATGTTGCATCACCTTAACTCACTACTTTAAAGTTGGTGAGTTAGAATTCCCTGTATAAATTAGATCTTGCATTATGATATACAGCACCAAAACACAATGGATTATGTTATCAGTTCTTGTAAACTAGAAGTCTTGTAGTGGTCTTCTATTTCCTGTATATATTGACTATAGGAACCAAATGATTTTTGAAGAAAACCAGTGCCAGATCTATTTTTGAATCAAAGGGCAGGTGGGCATTGCTCCATATTTGGGAAGAAGGATTATTTCAGATTATGTTAAGCACATGCACTGTTCTGACTTTACTCGTTCCTCTGGTTTTTAAGGGTATCTATTAACCAAAAATATTTTGTGATCTTTCTTGGATTGCTATAATACATGTTCATCCTTTGACATGTTTTTCCCTCAAATCTTATGGATTAGTATTTCATAAGAATTAGTAGAGAATTATCACTGTTTCTATCATAATCAATTGTAAGATATTTTCCTGTTTTCATTGTTTTTTCATAATATGTAAGCTTAAAGATGAATCATTTTGTGAGAAGTTACTGAAAGAAAATAAGTTAGCTCAAAAGTGAACACCTTTAAGATAAGAATTAATGTGGTGCCTTTCTTGTTATTACTGAATAATTTGTGTTGCACTGTGACTGAGCTTACCCTCTGAAAGGCAAATCAACTCGAATCTGAAGTGTCAAAATGCGATTTCTGGCACTTCTGGATTAAACTCTAATTAGGGGAAAAACCCAGTTATTAAGACCCATAGAGCAATGCAGAGAAAAGAAACACACAAGTCTAACAATCATTTGTTTTGTTCAGTACGCAGCCTACTGTTACATTTTTTGCAGCCATTAATAACGGCTGCTAATTGCCTGTAAAAATCTGCAAATTCTACTACATCAGCCAGCTAAAGCTTTTTATTTTTTAAACTACATAGAAGATGCTTTACCACCTATACTCATCAGAAATACAGCCATTAATGTGGATTTTAAAGGATTTAAAGAAGGTCCTAAAAATGCTTTACTCCTGGGTAAACTGAGCTACTGTATGACAGCAGTGCACATGGCAGAGGAGTTGGGACTATTTGAACTTTAAGGTCTGTTCCAGCCTTAGCCATTCTCTTACTCTATGGATTCACTAGGCTCCTTTTCCTTTTACTGCCTGTATGGGAACTGCTGAATCATGGCCTGAGCTTCTGATTGACCACCTGAGGCAAGCAATGAGTCAGCCATGGGAGCACAGGTGAAGGTAATTCAGCTGTGTGACCAGGAGGGGTGGAGCCTGGCTCTGCCTCTCCTAGATCCCACTGAAGTGCTGACTGCCACTGAAGAAGGATCTCTTCCTTAAGATCACTCCACGTGGAGAATATTGTGAGCCTACTACATTGGTAAGCTTTTTCCATTTATTATATTCCTGTTGCAATGATCTTACTTAGCCCAACTTTCTTGGATGTTTCTTAATTATAACGTCTGTATATTCATTGATTATACAACTGCCTTACATTGAATTTCATGCTGTTTTTTTTTTTTTTTTTTTTTTTTTTTTTTTGGCTGTATGTCAGCAGAGGTGTTCAGTTTGCTAAATATGAATCTGATACTAGTGCAAGTAATAGAATTATTATTTTTCAGATTCTGAATGTCTAAAGTATCTTGTAAGTCAAACATATCTGGGTGTTTTGTGTGTTTGATTGGAGGGTTGTTTGTTTGTTTGCTTTTTTAATTTGTGTTGTCTCAAACAAATTTAATCTGCTTATATCAGCTGGTAAATTCACTTCAAGCATAACTACCTTGATTCTTCGCATGGTGCAGCCAAAGCATTTTTTGGTAATCAATATGAACCCTGTAGAAGGATTTGCTTAAATTATCTCACTGATTTCTTTGGATTCATAAGGTAAAAATCTATTTCTAGTTTCTTTTGCTCTTACTAAATGATAGAGTGTTTGGAAGGCTTTTTAATACTGTAGTGACTGAACATATTACAGAGCAATGTCTTGGAAAGCTTAGCAAAGGAAAGACTTTCGTATGTTTAAGCAGAGTGTAAAAGAGTTCTGGTATTTTTGGTGCTTATCAGAGAAGCAGAAGAAATATTTGTATTTCTAATTGAACTAATGTGACATGTTTTGGTCGATATGTATCCTGCAAAGATTACAGGAAAGCATTGTCCCACTGTGAGTGGTGGAAGTACTAAATGTGTCTTTATCCTCTCATGTCAGTATTACAGAAGCAACACTGGATGTTTTGTTTCTTTTGTATATCATTTCCTAGAGGCATTTTCTCTGCAGTGGTAGATCTTTGCGATGATTCTAGGGTATACTTTAATGAAGATAATCCAGTTTTGCTGAGACTCGGGTCTTTGGTTTGTGTGCTTGTGATCATGAAAATGTATAGTCTTTTAAATAAAAAGAAGTTTCAGTGTTGATAATGCTGAATAGAAAGATTTGGGGTTTTTTTGCTACAGCATTTTTCCAAGTGTTGAACAATCAAGATAGGCAATTATGTGGTAATTACATTAACCTGCTGTGGTTTTTGGACTCACTTCTTGCCTTGTAGGCAGAACACCTTTTGGAACACTAATAAATCTTGCTTTATTTTGCTTGTAGGACTCAAAACCAGTATTTATTAGGAAATGAAGCATTCACCTCCAATATTTTTTTTATTCATACTTTCTTATTTTGCTACCTGATTTATTTATTTGGTTTGGGATGGAGAGTTTGCTTTGGAGGTAGTGATTTTAATCAGTTATGTTTTTTTATTGCTGATATTGAGATGGCCAATTCCATGACGTTAGGCTAAGGATTAGGAAATATCATTGTAATAATATGTTTCAATTTGTCTGTTCTTCTACTGATTTTTCTCAAAACAAAAATTCCTATAAAAACCTTATGAAAAACAAAGCCATTTCCCATCCCAACATAGATATCAGACCATACTTTTCAGAATGAAATTTATCTACTAGTTAATGTTCTTCACAGTTACTGATCTGCTTTGAAGAAAGTAACAAAATTCGAGTAGGTTTAGCAAAAACTAAGAACTTCTGTTGTTAATAGTAATATAGGAAACCAAATTTCACTTTACATTTACCTCCACCTTTTTCAACCAGATGTTTCTAACGTGCTTTCTATCTGGGGAAAGTATTGACAGAGTATCCTTCTCCAGTGACTACAATGTATGTTGACAGCCTACTTAATTATGAGGCAAGGTAGCAGCCAGAGTCCATTATGAATAGAAGAAATTAAAATTCCCTCCTGGAATTTCCCTATGATTTTCTCAAAACAAACATTGTCAGATAAAATATGCACTATTGTCAGGAAGAAAACATCCTCACTCAGTTAATTTAATTGGAAGGAAAAGGAAAATCTGAGGTGCACTTTTCGGTACCCTTTAGGCTCAATATATGTCAGAATAATGTGTCCTACCTTGTGTGATTTTGTGAGCAAGCTAGTAGGGTTTGTCTGGAACATCTTTTTGTTGCAGGTAGAAAACATTAAATGGATTTCAGGATCTCAGAAATAATGACTTTATGGGGGGGGGCCCCCCGGGGAAGAAAAGAGGGGAAAAAAAGAACAGTTCTTAAGAGCAGTGCTTAGAGCAGTTGAAGCTAGAGTGAAGTTTTAGCTGAACTTTTTAAATATTTTTTTATCTATGTCAGAAATATAAAGCTCTAGCAATAGGGAGAGTTTTTCTCTCCAAATAATGTACAGACTTTGTATTAAGGGGAAAAAGCCATCTCAGGTGTAAAAGGATACCACATTGCTGAAAGGAAATTGTGTGCCTTGATTTTTTTTTTTTTTTCTGTATGTGTGTTAGTATACAGTTGCTGAAGACGTGGCTGGGCTCAGAAACCAAGAATGGCTGGGAAGGCCCAGTAGAGCTTCACCAGGAGCAAATTATGCCTAGCCAGTATGACTGTGTCCTGTACTACGACTACTGGCAGTATGAGGGGGTGAGCCCTAGATGTTGCTGATTTTGGTTTCAGGAAAGCTTTTGGCATGGCTTTCTTGTGGTGATGTCCAGTTACAGGCTCCCTGTACATGAAGAAAATGAACATGCTGGAGTGGATCCAGACAAGAGCCCTGTGGACATCAAGGGGCAGCAACATGAGAAGCTGAGCAGACTGGCTTTGTTCAATCCTCAAAAAAAAAATAAGTGGGGGAGAGACCTAGATGCTACATTCAAATATATCCTAATAAAAGATATAATTAATGATGGAGCCAGAGCCAGTCTCATCCTTGAAAGGCACAGTGACAGGATGAGAGATAGCAAAAAAAAAAAAAAAAAAAAAAAAAAAAACTGTAGCAAATAAAATTATGCTTATGTATTAGGAAAAGTTTTTGCTATGATGAAGTGCAATGTAAGTGTTGAGCAGCCTTACCTAAATCGTAATTCCTGCTCCACGAAGATTGTTGAAAAAGATAATCTCCAGAGGTCCCTCCAACCTAAACTATTTGGTGGCTATATGCTAAAGCACATTTTCAATTTCTTTGTGAATAATATTCAAACACAGAAAGATAAAATAGTTTGTTAGAAAATGTTCACCTGAGTATTTTGTTAGTGCAAGTCTGCTTATTTAGACAATGTACAGAGAATATACTCTTCCTCTGACTTCAGCAGGGAAAACTATCAGAAGGCAATTCTTTGGCTCATAAAGACATCCTTTTCTACCAAGCTTTGTTAAAAGAAATTTTCCATCTTCCTCATGGTCACCATCCTGCAGATCTTCCTCTGATTTCACTAGGCTATTTTGTTTTCAGTATAATCCAGCTGACTGTCCGTACCTTGCTTTCCCAAACCACTCCCAAGGAACTGAGAGCTAGTCTCAGCTAGTCCTTATTCCCTCTTCCTTTTTCTTTACTGAGATCTGTCTTGTACAACATATTTCTGGAAAGAGTATGGTTTTCTGTTTGGTTGTTTTTCTGTTTTTGTTTTTTTTTTAAAGGTAAAAGAACAATGTTACATTTTTAACACAACTGGCTAAAAAATTACTTTCCATTGAAATCAGGTGGAAGTTAGCACAATTTAGAAAAAAGCCTAAATCCTTGGTGTTTTGTTCACTGCATTATTTCCTTATGGAAATGTTGATATTTTGAAAGAAAGAAGTAAAAGTAATAAGGGCCCATCAGACAGGCAGTTGTATACTGTTGCATCAAAAGTTAATCACAAGATAGTAAGAAAACATATCCGTGGAAGAATTTCTAAGTTTGTTTCAAATCATTAATGTATATTCATCTTAGATGTAACACCTATCAGTTCTTTTATGGTTTGTAAATCCTCATAGAGGAAAGATACAGTCATGTAAAATCAGCGATAAATTCCATAATATACAAGGTATACATAACTTCTTCAATTGGAGTTTTTTGTTGTTGTTTTTAAGATATTCATAAAATGCCATAGGCTTTCAGAATTCAGTGACACAAAAAGCACACCTAAAAGCAATTAGGGTAAGTGCCTCTTTCGTAAGATATAAACAAGTTCTGCACAGTCAGAATTTATTCAAAGCTAATATATAATAAGGAAAAGCTTGATTGATTGGATTGTTTTCCTGTGTTTTACTTGCATAGCAATATGCAATTTAAAAATAAAAAATAAGTGAATTTTAGCTGTATAGTTATTTGACAAAAAAGGCCAGTCCTTCTCAACTGATTAGAAGATGATCTGGTATTCACAACTCTCTCAGCAGCATGTTACACAAAGATCCTTAGTATATATTTAAGAAATATGTACTTTTCTGATATAAGAAAAAAAAAATTCAACTTCAACGCTGGTAGAATGAAATAAAGATTTGACTTCAATGTAACAGGAATTTTGACCCTGGAGTTAAAATACTGAAGAATTTTCTCATTGCTATAAAATGTTTTTCAGAACTACTTTTAAACTAAAATGTTCTAGCTATGCAATTATACTTCATTACAAGGCAATAAAAGAAAAAAATTGATTTGATCTTGCATTTTATATGGGGAAAAAACACTGCTTTCAAGTATGGTACCTCTGTTCTTGGCTAAGTCTAACTGCAGAAGTTTTGCACAGGATTATAGGGCACTGGTAGCTATAGGATACTTTTAACATGCTGCTTAATATATTTCATGGCTTTGTATCTTAACTTCTCTTTGTAACTACTTGGTGAGCAGAAATGGAAACGTATTTGGAAGTACTGAAATAAATGCTGAATGGTATTTCTTGGTAAAACTTTCCTTGTTATTGGACTAAAAGTCATAAACATTTGGAAAATTTTAGGTCTTAGAATGTATTAAGCTCCAAAAAGGTTTTAATCTGCAGTGTTTTGTTTTAAAACAAAAGTTTTGTTGCTGAACGTCAGAAAGTAAATGCTAATGCATTTCTTTTCAAACTGTCCAAGTCTTAAAAAAAAAAAAAAAAAAAAACTAAAAATAAGAAAGCATTTCAGTAATTGTGTGCTTTAGATGTATTTAAAGTGCTTGCTTATTGATATAAATGTGTGAATGTGTAAATGTAAATGTCTACATATATATAAAGAGAATTCATTGTATTTTATTGCCATACATCTTTTTCAGTAAGACAGATTTGAGGAACCATGCTAAAGCAGATATCTTAATTAACATAAAACCACTTGTGCATAGCTCCTAAGGAAAGATTCATTCTTAAATGTAATAGTTGTTTTATGTTTAGGCGCAGTCTGCTTTTAGAGACCGTTATTTTAGGTCACAATGGATTTGAAAGCTATTGTTAGGCCTATTAAGAAAGGAGGAATTGCTCTTGCCCAGACTGTCTTCCCTTTGTGGAAGGGATAGAGATAAGCATTGTTCCGTGTGCATGTGAATTTGTGATAAAAGAGATAACTAGTTTCTATAAAATAGTACAGATTACTGTGTCACAACTTCATGTCTCTGTCTGCTTTCACTCTTGAACCAGTAAAACCAAATCAGATCTGGTCCTTTCATACAAATTTGCTAGGTAGCAAACTGAATTCTAGGAAGATGTTTAAAAAAAAAAAAAATGAGGTTCAAGCAAACTGGATTCAATTTAATCAAAGTGTCCTTAAGCTTATTTCAAAACTTCTGTAATAGAAATTAAAAGCAGTTGAGGAGAGCAACCATAGATTCATGGACTACTGTAATGGATTACGTGGGGCACCTAGACCATTAAGTTTGAGAAAATATATTTTGAAGAGCAGATGAGGAGATAGCTACAGCTTTTAGATAAATTTTAATCTAGTATAGACATTCAGATAATTCTTTGAATGTATGCGATAGTAGAGAGCAAATTAAACTACAGAGAAGGGATTATTATTTAGGCCTATAGTGTACAAACACAAATTTCTATGGGTCTTTATAGTTTACGTGCTCTGCTCTAGGACATAAAATTTGTATTTGGAAATAGGCAGATATTTGCAGATGTGGCCCTTGGTATCTTGCAGGTAACAACACAGTCATATTATTTTTAAGAGTAAAACAAAATTAGTTTAAATATATTGGAGTGTATATGGTGAATTTGTCTTTTGAGGTCCATAGAAACATTAATTGTTGTGAAGATGTAATGAGTCATGAGCAATCTTTTTCTCTCTTCTCTGTAATTCCATTACCATCAGAGAAAAACATGTCAGCTTCCTGTAAGAGAAAACAATGTTTGTTATCATAAATTGTGGCTGTCAAATCAATACGTTCCTCAATCTGGCTCAAGCTAAATGTGGTTGGAGTCTATGAATGAAGATGATAGGAGAAAATTGTATTGAATAATCTTTATAATTATCTCAGAGGAAGCAGAGTTATCTTCGTTCTCAGTCATAGGAAGATACTAAGATTGTAAACTTGCTTGTAAAAAAATCTACTTGTGTTGCATGCATCTATGTTGGCATTTCAGTTTGAATAGCAAAGTTCTATTTTTCAAACTGTTTTGGTTCTCAGAGAGAGGCAATCATGGGACTGTATGAGATATAGCTTCATCTGAAAGAAATAATCTGGTAGATGTGCCTTAGGACCATACTAAATGCCATCCAATAAATGGGAAATTAAGCCTCAGGACCAAACTAAAACAAGTCTAATATAAACCTCTGCATGACAAAGGTGGTGTGGACACTGGATTCTTAGCACTGTCTACTTCACCTGGTAGATTCACTGTTACTGAGCTGCACCTAAGTGCAATGTAACCCTTGTGTCTATTCCTCCTTGTGTCTACTGAATTTTTTTCAGATTATTCCAATCTTTCTTAATCCATCAAATATGGCTAGTTTAAATATTTTAATTAGTCAAACTCTGCATTCAAGATCAGCCCTTTACACCGATCTGTGTTGGACTAATGTGGATTCTGCCTCTGGAACGTGCAGGGATATAATACAAAGTATAGCGGTGTTCTGTAATCCACCCCCCAGTGATTCAGGTTTCAATCATATGGTGAAGTTCAATCCTTGACTGTTCAGACAACAAAAGGGTGGTGGATGGTTCAGTGGTAGTGTACCTGCAGATTAGATATTGTAAGATAGATCTCTGCACTTTGTATCTACATTTGAAAATTGTGTCCATTTTGCTACTCACAGTCCTTATCAAACTTAACACTTTATCTGGTAATTCAGTTGAGTCAAATATCAGGATTACTACCTTTTTAATTCTGGTCTATAGTGTAATATTAATGTGCCATATGACTATCTCTGCTTATGAAATCTGGAAGAACTCCATCATTTAGTAGTAAAATAATGATTCAGCTGTCCTGAGAAACATTTTTACTAGAAAAATGTTTTGGTATGTTGTTCTTTCCAAGAATGTTTTTAAAAACTTATTTCAAAGAGTATATGCACAGGATATGTTAGCTATTAAGAGATGACAGTTTCTGGAGGCAGTAGAGCTGCCGGGTAACTTATCCAACATGGAGCTCTACTACTGTTGCCATTACCTGATGGACTTCTATGAAGGTTCAGGGATTTGCTGGTTTTAAGAATCTTTCTCAACTACAGATTAAACTGTACTTAATATTTCCTCCTGTCACAAAAACTAGGTAACTTGTGGTTTGGTAAGACTGCAGTTAAGCGTTTATTATTTTCCTTAACTTCTTGTCTTGTGAACAATAGCAAGAGCTGCTTTTCTCTTGTCTTACGTGTTATGTCTCTGGTCCCTGTTTCTACACACCAGTCTGTTTTTATGGTCTTGCCAAGCTAAAGCCCTCCCCTAATATTTCTCTTTCATTCTTCTTCCCTGGGGTTCTTTTCCCTGCCTCCTTACATAGCAAGGAGTGTGTCATCATCTAGAGTCTTTTTCTTTAGTGTCATGGATTTGTGTTGTTTGTTTTTTGTTTTTTTTTTTTTGTTTTTTTTTTCTTCAGTATTCCACATCACGTAGTGCACTGGGAGTTAAAGTGTGAATGCCCCAATTCCAGGTACCTGTCCCTGTACATCCTGGAACTCATGGGATCTGGCCCTACTGGATGGGGCTGTCTCTTACTGTATTGCAGTGAGTGCTGGATGGTGCTTTCCTAGCCATTCCAAGATTTTCAGGTTTGATTCAGTCTTGGGAAATCTCTCCCTCCTATTTTATTTGAATTATTATTGTTGTTATTATTATTTATTCAATAAGATTATATCATATTGTGTTATCTTGCATTCCAATATAATAGTTAGTAAAACAAGTTTTCCTCCATAGATTGTTTCTGCTATTTTTTTTTTTTTTTCTTTCCTTGCGCCCAGCTCCCATCTCCCTATCCCTCTTTCATTTTCTTTCCCATTTTGTGGGGCCAGGGGGACCCAGGAGCCTACTGCCACCCTGCAACAGGCATAGATTGATCTTGTTAACTCTGTGATGTTCATTCTTTTTTTGGTGCTGGTGTTTGTTGTTTATATATATATATATGTATATATATATATATAACAAACTATATTCCCAGTCAAGTGTTTTCTAATGTATGTGTTTGAGTATGGATGTGAATACTAACATGAATTTTAGGAATTTCAGACACTATGATTCCCGTACTCACAGCTCTTTGGCCAATGTCTGTTTTAGACGTGTAATTCTCATTGTGTCTTCTGTTGTACATGAATGGCCAACAGATCAGGTCAGATGTGTGTAAAGCAGTGAAAACCACTCTATGGGAAGGATGATTTTTTTCTTCCCCTTCTAATCTCTTTGTATTACCATAATCTGAGCCATTTTATTAATGATAATAGTTGGGTACAGGAAGAAAAAATAAAAGAAACTAAGTATGACTTAAAAATTGACAGAGAGCTTTTAAGTGCTGTCATTTCCATCAGCAAAAAAATATGGAAGTACCTTTATTCTTTCCTTTACATGGCAGCTTTCCATCTGCTTGCTTTGTGGATCTCCAAGAGGGTTATTTTGGAAATATCAATCCATAGTACACCTGCAGAACGGGCATACTTTGAGATGGAAAGAAAAAAGAAAAGAAAAAGAACAAAGCAAAAACTACACAAATTTTTCCTGCAAATAGATCCAGAAATATAAATTTGCCTAACTAAATCTGCCCATTTGTCAGACTGCTATCCTTCCGTCTTAGCAGTCATGTATTCTGAGAGTGCCAGAAGAGGATAACCTTTTGCTTGTGAAGTAGTGATACATTATGAAAACCAATGAGGCGGGAATCCTTTTTCAAACATTTACGAGCCATTTCATACCCTGGAGCTGTTGTGGGTGTGTAGAGCTTCTGTAGCAGCAAATATTAAATCTTAAAACCAGCCAGCCATATACTGTGAAAGACAGGAACAACAAAACATTGCTATATGATTGAGAAAATGAGTTGTCCATCATCAGAAATACTACTGTATTTTGGTATACTAATAATCTTCTTAGAAGGGGGTAAAAAGGACTCTCAAAATAACTAGTTCTCTACATGCTAATTACCTTGCTATCTTTCACTGGATTAGTTTCTTAATGCTTCCCCAGCATATTAACTTATACCTGTAGATGTATTTATGGTGTGAGCTCAGCATTTATCCTTTAGTATGACATTTTTTTTTGTCTAGTTGTTCTACTTTTATATTGTTCAAAAGATTTGTGACTTACAATGATCATTAAGCTCATCCCACAAATATTAATGCCTTCAGATGTTGTGATTTTTGACAGGAACCGTGTTTGCTGATACATGAACAGAAGTGGTATGAAATGACACAAAAGCTATTAATATTGCTTGATTCCTTAACTAGCACGGCATGTTAGAAAGTACTTATGGGTTTAGTTCTGCATATGTAGGTGGTGAACTATCTGCTTGCTCCTTTTGCGTGAAGAAAATATATATTATGGGGTCAGTCAGGGTATATGCTTATTGTTCAATCACCTAGGAGTGGTCATCACTGCGTAGTTAACCAATTCAACCTATCTTCTATTCTGACAAGCTCTCATGTTTTACATCTTTATTAATGTGCGCTTTACCATTCGGATATCTCTCACAGATTATATGCTGACATTGGCTGTGCTGTTTTGCCCTTTTATTGAAGTCCTGATGTATGTTAGATTTTTAGTCTGTTAAGATATCACTGAAACGTGATATTTAATCGCTATCCTTAATAACTCTGCATTTCTGGTTTGAAAAGTGAAATGACATTGCAACTATACACATGCACATGAACTCCTTGACAAACTGGCTCAATTATCCTTTCTATACTTACTTAAAAGAGTAGTTATTTGAAGGAAATAAACTTCCTCTATGCAAGCACATAAGTCAGGTATATTTTCAGGATTTAAAGCCAATGATGATAAACAAGAATAACACAGTTTATGCCAGCTAAGCTATGTCAGCTTACTGATATAGTGATGGCTCTATTTTTCTGAAGAAATATTTCCTGGTCTTGTTTCATTTTTATTTAAACTTCTGTTTTTTTTTTTTTATTTTTTTATCAAGCTGAATCAATAGAAAATGGATTTGAGTTCTATTCATCCATAGAACTTTCAGATCTGTGTTTTGTAGTGAGTTGCCTTTTGAAAGCTTATAATGTAATAACCTACAAAGATGTACTGGCTTGAATAAAACTGTCTGATTTCTCATTTCCATCCCCATGAAAAATACTTTCCTACACTGCAACTCTTTAGTGAGATGGAGTCAACACTGTCAAAAGAAAATTATGAAAAGGAAAAAAATTGCAAAGGACTGTTCAGATGGTTAAACTATCTATTAAATATATTTCTTTTTGTATCTTTTTAGTCAATTTTAATTAGACTTTCATTATTCCATACCACATTGATTTCTGCGGTGAGATTTGGTTTGCTTTTGTTATTGTTTATTTTTATAAGGTAAAACAAACAAAGATCATAGTGAATAAAAATTGTTTTGAGTGGTTTTTAAATGTTAATATGAATTAAAATAATGTTGCTATTTCCTGTTAAAGACTGTTATTTGTCTATACTGGCACTTTTTCCTGTGGAAAAACAATAATTTAATTGTAACTGCATTTTTAGTTGAGAATTCCATGCAATCAATTTGTCATATTTAACATTCCATTCTAAATTCAGTGATAGTTCAAAAGCCTCACATCTTGCTCAGAACTTGGTATTCATAGGGGATTATTTTTTTTAATTTTCTCGTGGAAAAAATATTTGTACATTACTATTTCAAGCAAATGAAAACACATTACTGAACATTTCTAACTAAATATACTAGAGTTTTCAGCTCACCAAAAGAAAATCCTTTTTTGTGATAGCCTCATCTGCTCTTCATGCTTGAGTTAACTTGGGACACTGTGTAGGGACATAGCCTTTTGTGAAATTCACAATGGATTTTTTTCTCCTGGGGTAAATCACATTCTGTTGAAGCTTTTTTTTAAATTGGGTACATCTTCCTAGAATTTCTTTCAAGCATTTGACCTGGTATGACAGGATAAAATTTCAGGGGGAAAAGCGATACTGACATGTCAGATAATCTTTGATTTTTTGTACTGCTTTCTGAAGTACATCAAAGTTTCTAAGCTATTAGTGTTTTTAGTTATCCTACAGGGGAATAGTGGGAGCAGTGGAAGAAGCATTAAAATTATCTTCAGCTTACAATTACACGAGATGGAGTAGTAATGTGGAATTTCAGCAATGGGCAAGCTGGAAAAGCCTATCTTTTATTCTCTGCACATGATGAAAATTGCTTACCCACTAAATTTTGTCTAGCAAACATTTGAGAAGCTAGACACTACTCTTCAACAGAAATGGTCTCCCTGTTGAGATCATGTTGAAGAAATGGGCTGTTGCCATCTATAACCACATATTTGCAACTGCTTTCTGATTCTACCACTCCCCACAGGTAACAAAATGAGAAAATTGTTCCAGAATCTCATTCCAGGTTTGTCGCTGGTTTTCACATACAGAGAAAATCTCTCCTGCAAAATAGCTGGATGTTAGTGTGCTTTCAAAAATCTGTGATGACATACTAAGACTTCTCTTCAAGTCAATACGAAACAGTTATGCTTATAGACAGAATAATAACAAATGAGTAAAGCAGCTGAAGTGCCTTTTTTTATTTTAATAAAGAATAAAATAAGTGTTTGTGGAAAAAATCTAGATTGAAATAGATTGCTCAGAAGGCATTGGGCACAACAGTGGTATGTTAATCTATGGTTCAGTGATGCCTGGCAGTTGTCAAATTACTCCTGATATATGGTAAGGTACCTATTAGCTTGTATTCTGTTAATAGTTTCAAAACTTGAAGTTCCTGTTGAAGGAGTATATTGTGCCAAGTTATCTGACTAATAATGAAAAAGCCAAAAAACAATGTTGAGTTAAAGTACTTTATGATGTTTATTCAGAACTTCCTTGTACAATTCATCCAATGCACTTGGTTGTCAGAAAAAAAACTGCAGATTTAACTTTCACGCTCTTTCAATCTACATGGTATCCCCATGTAACAAACTCATTTCCCAGATAATTCCTGCTGTTACTTTACTGTGGGTACAAAAACATTTAAAATAACATGTTTATTAGATCATGTGGAAGAAAGAAAGCCCTTGGATTAAGTCTTTTACTTTAATTCACTGCAACTCTATTTGTTTTAGTAGCTGAATGTTAGTTGTTAAGGCAAGGAAACAATTCCCAATTTAACCTCCTTTTCATTCTTCCATCATCTGTTCCCACAGTGTTTCAGGCTTTAGGCTGAAATGCTTTATCAAGCATTTATTTTCAGGATCCCTTGAACCAGTCACAGACTTTCTTCAAAAACAGGTGGCTTAAAACCAGTTTGTCAAAATAGCAAGATTAAACTATGCTCAACTAAACCATGCATACAGTTAAAACCAATGTAAGTACTCTGAAATATTGTTCTATTCAAGAAGAGGGACTCCTGTACATTCCTGCTCCATCTTTTTTTTTCTACCATCTCAAACTTGTCTATTTTTTTTCTAGTTCCATGCTAGTGTAAAGACAAGAAAATATGATAGTTCAGTTTAATTCAACACTTCAACCACTGGCTGGCATCAGGCAATTTGTTATGCAGTTACATCAGTCATTAACACTAGTTTTAGGGTTGTTGTTTTTTTTTTTTTTAACTTAAGCAGCTAAAGATAGGTAATAAAAATACTGGGAATCTTCACCATAAATATTATGAAAATATATTAAATAGGAATTTATAAAGGAGATAAATTGACACTTATCAGCCTGAATCAATTCACTATCTTTGATTACCTAGTTTCATCAGGCTCTAGAATTAGGTTACTAATGTTTAACATATTCTACAGGGATTTAAAAAGTAATTAATATTCTTTACAAACGCTACAGTTTACTGTTAAAAAAGAGATTTGGGAGCTACAAAAAATAACAAATATGGTCTAATGACTGCCTTTTAGCCCACGTTTACTGCATAAATCATAGATTTTCTTTCCTCTAGCCACATTCCACTTTTTCTTATTTCTCCTATAACCTCAAGAGACTTTATTTTCAAAATGGCTTTTCTCTGTTGTGCAACATAAGCTGTGTTTTACAAGTCTAAACGGAATGATGTCAACTATATCCCTGTGTAACTTTCTTCAGTTATCCTTGGAAAAGTCAAATATATTTATTAAACCAGGGCTGCTATCCCTGAATTCTTTCTGATCTGGGATTTAATGAAATTTGCTGCCTAAAAAAATTTCCCTAGTGTATGAATTGCACTTCATTTAGCTTCAAAGGATTCAGTACTACAAAAGAAAAGGTGTTTTAAGTTACTGAATGCTAAGTAAATTTGTTTAAAAAATTACCAAAGTGTACAAATATAGAGCACAAGAAATAGCAGGCCAATTTTCATCATCTTTTTGCTTCTTGAGATTTCTATTAGTTCTCATCTTTGCTGTGCTACAGTAATACTCCCCTCTCCCCCCAAAAAAGAAAGAAAATCCAGCACAGTAATTATAGTTATGAACTGTTATCATTGAATTATGAAGGAAAACAAATCCCAAGGAAGAAGAAATATAAAAAAATAATCAGAGACATAGCAAAGCCAGACAAAAAGATTAATAATGACCATCTCAGTCACAGTCTCTTTTTAAAATCCTTCCAGTAGAGAGTTCTGAACATGGTAGCATCTTTGTTGTGGAGAAGCTCTCCATCCACAAATTCAGGGACAAAGTATGTTATTTCTGAAATTAGAATTCACTCTTCCTTGAATATGTCCTCAATAAGCCAGAAAGTTTAATTGTAGGCTAATGGCACTTCATTTTGCAGGATTTCGCGCTAACTTTTTATGAACTTTTTCAGTAACTTGAAGCTTTTCAAAGCCAAGGAAAATTCTTAGAAGCTTGAAAGTGTGGTATTACACAAGTCAAATTAGTGGTAATTGGAAAGCTGAAATCTAGCTAAGTGCAACTATTTCTCTGTATTCAAAAGCAAGCACCTCTCTAGATCATGAGGTTTAAACAGTGAGTAGTGTAGGAGAGGAGCTGCCATCTTTTCAATTTAAGCACTCGGTATAGAGAGTTATGTAAGAATTTTAATGTCATTTCCTTTGTATTATCCTTGCTAAATACTGGCACAGCAGCCTTGATGTCCTATCCTGCCAGTATTTACTTAAGGAAGGCGGGGGGAATGGGGAGGGGAGATGAAGGCTAGTAATTGTATAAACAAGGGCTGAGATCAAATGCGTAAGGAAATTAAGAGAAAATATATTGCTTTTTATTTCAGAATGGACACAGTTTCTGCTGCAATAAGTGGTTTTGCAATCTTCTATCTTATACATATGCAAGTTAGATGTCTAAGCTTCCTGTGCAGGTGAGCTAGTCTCCAATACCCACCAACAGTATATGTGCTATTAAAATCAGACCAAGTCAACCAGCCGTAACATATAACAGTATCAGCCACAGATGCTTAGGGTTTGATTTAAGATACTTGCAATTATCCTTTCATTGACTCTGTATATGCATGTGTTGATTTTTGTAGCTGATGAAAACAATAAGTATGCAATAGGAATTTAATTACTTCTGCTCTAGGGTGTGTGGAAGCTCAGAACAATATTCTAGCTTGTTTTCTAGATTATTTTTTTCATTCTCTTTTCATTTTCCAAATGACTTTTAAGTCCTAATATCTTAAGTTTTGAAATTTTATTCCAAGGAAGACTAAATTTTTCTATTTCTCACAGAGTCATCTTGCTGGTTTTATACTCTAAATTTGAATTAACAATAAAGACGACCATAGTTGTTACTGTCTATCTCTGAGATAGGAGATCTATATTAAGTATAGTAAGGAATTTACTTAACCATCACTAGAAACCTATATAATTTCTTAATTTTTAATGGCACTTTATTTGGCATTACCTACCTCTACTCAAAGAGTAGACAAAATATACTGCCTAGTCTTTTTTTCCAAATTAAAATATTGTGAGTTGTCAGGCACATTTCACTTTCTATATATTTTTAACAATAATTTCTTCACTGTATCATTCAATGAAATCTGTTCACAAAGTGTCACCGAATGTTAAATTGTTACTTGTGGGTTCTGAGTGGCTCAGAAAACAAAGACCCCCTACATACTTTTTAAAATGAATTTTAAGTGAGATTGCTATTTTTGATTGACTAAAGTGCCATTTAGAAACAACAACAAAAATATTACATATATTGTATAGGGCAAAAACAAACAAAATTATCCAAACCTCTCCCCCTAAAAAAAAAAAAATACTAAAACTGAGATACTGTATAGATTACTCTGAAAGTAGTGCCATCTATTTCCTGTCATGGAAACTACAACAGTCACAGCAAGCACAGTACCACTAAATAACACTATTGGATAGAGCAAATTCTCAGCTTATAAAACCCTGTCTTTCAGGGATGAGGAGATGAGGAGATA
>NW_024962263.1:35916423-35938072 GCF_019238085.1 Lagopus leucura
TTTCTTTTCCTTTTCCTTTTCCTTTTCCTTTTCCTTTTCCTTTTCCTTTTCCTTTTCCTTTTCCTTTTCCTTTTCCTTTTCCTTTTCCTTTTCCTTTTCCTTTTCCTTTTCTTTTTCCTTTCTTTTCCTTTTCCTTTCTTTCTTTTTTTTTTTATAATATATATATATATGTATTTTTTGTTTTTTGTTAAAAGTCATTTAAAAAAAAAAAATGGGAAATTCAGATTGTTGCTGAGGAAGAGGAACGGACTCACCCCAGTACCCGGGGTAATTGCGGAGGGCATGGAAAGGCATGAGGCAGATGGATGTTCAGACAGATGTTCCCGTGCTGAGGGTCCTCTCTTCTCCTCTCTTCATGAGCAATATCACAGTCTGATTTCTGTTGTATACACTTTTAAACATGAGGGCAGATCTGGTTTCTGAGCATAGGCTAAAAGATCTGTATTTGCTTCGTGAACTGCTAAGTTCCAGATGCATTAATTTCTCCTTGCCTCTCTGCCACTGCCACCTCCTGCCAACTTTGCCTCACTGGCAGCGTGGTGTGGACATTTGTGCTTCATCTGATGTGCTTTGGAGCTCATCACCGCGTAACTAAATCATTTATGAACCGCATCGCTTCTTTAATGCCTCTGTAACTTGACTCCGTTCCTCTGCAGTGCACTTTTAATTGTGCTGCAAATGCCATTCCAAGTAGGCTTTATATTGCTCATGGAGCTCATGTCGTGTTATCGCTTGCGCTTTGTTAAGACAAGGTCTGATTTCTTTCTCTCTTCTCTCTGTCTCTTTCCTTTTTTTTTTTTTTTTTTTTTTTTTTTTCCTTTGTTTACTTTCCAGGTATTAGTTAATATTGGCAACCATTTTGATCTTGCTTCCAGTATATTTGTAGCGCCAAGGAAAGGGATATATAGTTTCAGTTTCCACGTGGTCAAGGTCTATAACAGACAAACCATCCAGGTGGGTTGTGATCTAGCTGTCTTGGTGCTTTTTCGAATACTCATCTCTACTTCCCCCCCCCCTCCCCCCCCACTTCCCACCCCCCATTTATAAACCCAGCAGATAAAGAATAAGGCAGTGGATTATTTTAGATAAAAGGTTCTGCATGCATGACAAAAATCATGCATTGCCTTTGCTTAGCTCATCTCTATCTCTAACCTGTGCCAAAGTTTAATGGAGTGCACAGAGCAAGGAAATCACTGAGGCTATTGACAAAACTCAGATTCTCTTTCTTTGCACTTTCTAGGTAAGTTTAATGCAAAACGGCTACCCAGTGATTTCAGCTTTTGCAGGGGATCAGGATGTCACCAGAGAAGCAGCCAGCAACGGGGTCTTGCTCCTCATGGAAAGAGAAGACAAAGTGCATCTCAAACTAGAAAGGGGTAACCTCATGGGCGGGTGGAAATATTCAACCTTTTCTGGCTTCTTAGTCTTTCCACTATAAAAGAAGGCCAAATAGGAGACAGATTGATGAGCTGGTACAAGAATTCAGTTAACAACACCCTGAACTTGGCAGCACACGACAATATTTCCAGTCACCCCGTCAGACTGTCACAGTAGAAGAATGATGACCTTCTAAACTCCAACATTTGCTTTGAATATTGACAATTCCTCGGGAACCTGCGCCTCTAATTAGTTTTAGACGACAGTGATCTTTAGGAGAAATGAAATTATCGACCTGAGCAATTTGTACCTGTGATTGTAAAGTCAATTTCGGATTTTATTGGTGGGATCATTGACTTTCTTCTTTTTTATTATTTTTTTTCCTCTTGTTCATTTTTTCCCCTCTTCTTTCTCTTCTTGTTCCAATGAGACAAATTACTCGGACCACACAATTGCTTTGTCAAAGGCTCATTCCAGAGCCAGAAGAATGAAGTGTTGAGCCCAATGAGATGTTCTTTCCATGCTTTATTTCTTTGTGTTGTATAGCCTTAAGGGAGAAAAAAAAAAAAAAAAAAAAAAAAAAGAAAAAAAAAAAAAAGAATGGCTTCAGTCTCAATTCTGTATTTTTCTGGGGGAGGGGTATTCTGGACATTACTGTGTCAAGAAGTGCTTTATCCAGTGAAGCAAAATTTGCACGATTGGAATCTTATTTGTTTTGTGTTGTTCGTGTTTTTCATCGACTTTTTTTTTTTTCCTGATTTTTATTTGTATGCGCTAAAAATGTAAGCTAGATTGATCAATAAGGCAAAACAAAGCACATATATATCCTGTAGCTCTAAGTAAAGCTAACCAATGAACAATTGCTGTCTACACTTTCCAGCTGATCTTTATAGACCTACTAAAGAGAGAGAAAAAAAGAGAGAGCTACATGATCCTTCAGTTACAATCTGGAAACTAGCAAAGGAACTGACATTTCTGAACGGCCCTGACATTTCTAGAAGCAACAATGGAGGCTCTGAATATCTTAACTGACCATACCCTAAAATATGTCCTTTTTTTGCATTACCAAACATGATTTGGGTGCTTTTAGCTGACATTTACTTCAAGTATTTTTTTTTACCAAGGCCTGAGTACATATTGTGAGAGCTCGGAGAGATGGCGGAACAAACTCTTTCTCTTCCACATTAAATAAAACCACCTCCTCTTGCCTGTCCATGGCAACTATCTGAGCATCTGCCCCTAGCATCTTTGGCAGCATTTGGGAGTGGGACCTCAGGGGATCAGCAAACACATCAGAAATTGTGCAGGTGCCACGTATTTATCAGCCATATGTGTTCTGACCAACACAAATGGCCTCTGAGTTGTGGGGGTGCAATGCGATCAGTACTAGAGGTGAGGAAAAGTTATTACTCCAGTTGACAAGAGGAAAAATACCAGGCCAGCATCAAATACATACTTTTGCCACATTTTCATCAAATAAATCTTGTCTTCACTTTATGACAGTGTGCTGAGGACATACTTGCATGAGGAGATCCAGGAGGGATGTTTATATTCTTTGGTATAATTTTAACTTCATTTATTTAAATATTTCATCTTGTTATTAAGCTCACAAGAATGGATATGTATAAGAATTTATTTTTTATCAGATTTACTCTTCTGCCACAAACAAATATAATGCAAAGGCATTTGCAGCAAATTGGTGGTAGCTATGTTGTATATCAGAATTATGGTGGACATGTCATTTTCATTGTAAATTTATCATTAAAGGGACAAGGTCAATTAAAATCATATATTCTTTAAAAAATCTTATCTGTGTTGCTTGTGATACCTCAAATGGCTAAAACCTAAGCCAATTTTATATTTAACATTTTTGTATGTTTTTTGTGATTGGTATTTGCTTTGGCGTTTTGCTAAGCCGCTCGTTGGATGAACGAGTTTCAGGTTTTGTTTTTTACTGAGTTGCATTTTCTGGTTCCTCCTTGTGCATTGGCATGATTGTAATGTTTATAGTTGCAAAATATAACAGGGCTATGTTTAAATACAACAAATAAAACCTGAGTCAGCAACAACCTTTTTCCATCGAAACACGAAAATAATTATGAAAGCTGTTCATAGGTACTGTAAAACTATTTTTAAATCCAGGTTTTTGTGTTTAAAACTTAAGCATCTTTCTCAAGGAAATATGCACTGATTTTGGTTCGAAGTTCCACGTTTTCAGTTTCTGTTACATTCCCACAGTGTTATTTTGAAATTATGCCTAGCATAAGCACTTTGATTTTTCCTATACAACTTGGTTCATCTGCCTTGAGTGACGAAATGTTGTTTTAGTTCTGGCTCTCTCCTGAGCTAAACAATGCCAATTGCAAGGTTTTCTTTGGACACATTCTTAGAAGCCTCTGAGCCACTGAAATTGTGGCTGACCTTTCCATCTGAATGAAAGAAAGGTCTCTGATATACCCTTTCCCTCTTTCTTTGCGTGTCTTTTATGCTAAGCTGTGAAGTTGGCACCATTGTATAAATAGTGGTATTAAATTGAAATAGGGCAGTAAATTCTCATTGTACACTAATTACAAACACGGCTTTTTTGGGGGTGGTTTGTTTGTTTATTTGGAAATGCTTGTTCCCATTCCTCTTTTTTGTACCTGAGTTTGAATAGGTGCACTTTGGTAGATATTTTATTATATATTTAAGGCAGTGTGGAATGCAACAAGAATTATGTGAAGCTGCTTAGAGGAGCCTTCTGGCATATAAAGAATAGGCTTATCTGAAGTAATTTATGAAAGTACATTGATTAGCTATCATTTGGAGCTGGTTCAAAGTTCATGTCAAGGAGCATCGTGCCAGTTTCTAAGTGTAAAACATAACACTGTGAAGCAGGCCAGTGGCACAATAACAGCTTTGGTTCCTGCGAGAGTAATAACACAATATTCCTTCCAACAACTTTCAAACTTGCTCATAAATTGCTGTGTAAGTTATTCCTATGAGAACACTGTACATTTGATATCTTCCAGGGACTAGCTGCTTCCCTCTTGCTTGTGTGTCTTTGGGAAGCACTGTTTTATTGTTTCTTCAGTGGATACTTGGTAGGGTAGAAACCAAAACCTATTTTAGGAATGATACTCATCATACAGTTTGTTTCTTACCTGTATATCTTCAAATTTTACATCTATAATTTTAATACAACCTTGCAAAAAGTAGTATGCCCTTTCATACTCTCTGAGGCAGTGAGTGTGATGGATATGTATTGTCTCTCATTACTGGTCAGCATCTTGCAAGCTGGATCTGCTTATGTTGGTGGGATGAGGAGAGAGACGATGAAACTAAGGAGATGTTTAGCTGCTACATTTTGTTTGTTAGCTGTAACAGTTTTAACTTTGAAGTAGAACATTTTGATTTCTTTGGACCAAATTTTTATCTTGCACAAGCTAAGTAGAAGATGCTTGTTTACAGATGAAGTTTTTAAGAAATAGATGAAAGTGGTTTCATATGTTTGCAATGTGACATTCATTGCTGGAATAGGCAAGGTCACAGGTAGAGTTGCTTAAAAGTGACTATTATAATTAATAGCTTATTTCAATCCATTATAACCTTATGTGTTAACAAGCACTCAAAAATCAGTGTCATCAATACCCTTCATGATTTTCACAGGTAACAACTTGTTAGATCAAAGTCCATTAAATTACATGTAACTATAGAAAAAAAAATCATTTGTTTTTATTTATTATTGAAAGCATTTGAACTCTACATTCTCCTGTTCCAAGACCATGTTTGGTCAGATGAATTACAACCATTTCTAATCATTAAATAATAATGATTCACTGTAAAATAATCAACTTTTTAATGGATCAGATTCCTTTGTTTGGTTTGTCTTCATCTGTGAGAGTATTCAAGACAGAAATGTATGATTATTTGTTACCTTTTAACTCAATCATATTAACTGGTTATAAACTGAGAATTATTATGATACATCATGATTGTAGTTAGACATTGATTAGGTGGCTTGTCAAATGATAGGCAAAGCTTTTGATCAGTTGCTTAGTAGTATCAGCAAAATTGTGCCATAGTGAAATAGATGTATTATCTTTTTAATTAAGAGGTTAACCCTACTTGGTTTACTTCTATATAGTCATTTTCTCTACTAGGAATTTTATGAAAAACATCATTAGGATTGAGCCTAAATGATAGGGCTTCGACTTTTGTTCATTGTCTACAGTTATTCTTACTTTTAAAAAGTCAGTGGTAATAAGTGCAAACCCATAGTTAACATGAAACACACTTATCAGTTTAAATATATTTCAATACCAGTTATAATCCCAGCAATGTAACTAAAGTCCTACAAATATATTGCAAACTTATATTGCAAATCCATTTTCAAAACATCAATTTTTCCACTCTTATCTGGCATACTCACATAGCTGATCATTTCCTTGTTAGCCATTATCAGTAAAATCCAAAAATCACTAATTGCTTTTAACACTGTCTGAGTGTAATCATGAACTTGCACTTCATACATCAAGTAATGCCTAGAATATTGCATTTCTTCCCAGGTAGTATATGATGAAGTACTTAGTTAATCCCATCAGCTATACATTTGCAAAATAAAGACCAAGTACCATATATAATGCCTTATAAAGACAATGTGAAGCAAATATTGAGTACCATGATGAATTCTGTATTTTTAAAAAATACAGGAATAAAGATGGTGTAAACAAATACTCAAAAACTCAAGAAATATTAAATTTTTAAATTAATGTTTTTCACTGGTACTGAGTGCTTCTCTGAAAGTGATGCCTCCTAGTTTTTTAACTTGGCCCATGACATCAGAGGTGAATGTTGGTGGCACGGCAGAAGAGGTCGAATCTTCACACCAATATTCCATTACATTTTGTTACCATGTGACAGATGGCAGCAGAGGGGCAGTCTTACACAATGGCATCTGACATGGAAGTGCATATGAAGAAAGGTGTGGAACTGAATCCCTCCATACAGAAAAAATGGCACCCACTGACATTCATCAATGCCTGGTGAGTTTATGGAGACCAACCAGTGGAAGAGAGTGCACTGACACGGTGGGTGGTCTATTTCTGCAGCGGTGACAGAGACAGTGGTTCACCTCTCTGGCACAGAATTTTACTAGTGCACCATGCAGGCATCATAGCTAATGGTGGTGACTATGTTGAAAAAGAGTGTTTCGTTGCTGAGAATTTGCTCTATCAAATAGTGTTATTGTGCTCTTTGTTCCAGTTTCTATGGAAATAAATAAGAGACATTATTTTAGGAATAACCTCTGTATTTCCATTATAACAGCAAGCTCTTATTTTTACCATCAGAATCTAAAAAAGAATTTAAACTCTTTTGTAAGATCAAGAATCTTGTTCAGAGTAGTGTTATAATGACTCAACAGATACAGAAGCTCATAAATTAGGAGGGAAATGAGTTTTGATCTTGGAAGCCTATGTATTGTCTCCTGTCAAAATTTCAGAGAAGGCTGGAGCACCTCTTTTATGAAGAAAGGTTGAGGGAACTGGGCTTGTTTAGCTTGGAGAAGAGAAGGCTCCATGGAGACCTCATTGTCTACTAGGCCTTCTAGTATTTGAAGGGAGCGTATAAACAGGAGGGGGAACGGCTGTTTAAATGGTATATAGCGATAGGACAAGGGGGAATGGTTCTAAACTGAGACAGGGGAGATTTAGGTTAGGTATTAGGAGGAAGTTTTTCACTGAGAGGGTGGTGAGGCACTGGAGCAGGTTGCCCAAGGAGGTTGTGGATGCCCCATCCCTGGAGGCATTCAAGGCCAGGCTGAATGTGGCTCTGGGCAGCCTGGTCTGCTGGTTGGCAACCCTGCACATAGCAGGGGATTGGAACTGGATGATCATTGTGGTCCATTTGAACCCAGGTCATTCTATGATTCTATGTTAAATTAGTAATTATTTATTATGTAACATTCTCATTACACCTGACATTTCAATTAATTGAAACTTATTTGAAATGTTTTTGTATTTATAAATACACACAAGCATATAAATGTGTATATATAAGTATGTAAGTATATGTAAGTATAAAGCAAACCTCTAGCTACAAATCTATGGACAGTGTTGAGTTTTTCTGATAAAGTTTAGCCTTCTTTTCTCTAGAGTGTTTATTGTCATTCTAAACCTAAAACTGTTTATCTTTGCTTGGATACAAAAGTACACCAAATAATAGCAAGTAACAGCATACATTTAAATGCTGAGATCTGTTACAGTTCAGGTAACATTAAGGTACAGTGAATCAGAGTAATTGCGGCATTCATTGCAGCAGGTTGTGGACACTTCTGGTCTAAGTGACCCTCTAGGGCTGCGTAGTGCTTTGTGCGATCTGCTTCAAGACATCAGACAGATTCAGTCTGTTCTTACACTGACAGGAAACCCATAATAACTATTCAAAGTGAAAATGTTCCTTATTTTTAGCTGTTTAGTAATAATAATTTTTATATGCTGCTGTAATTTTGCGTGCGTGAACAATTTCTGTATATAGATGCATTATATTCCCACATGGAATTAATCTCATTGAGACCTGCGGTGGACTTCAGTAGAGAGAGAATAAGGAGTTTTCCAACATTTTATCTGTTCATTAGGAGCAGTAACCTAGCACAGAGCTCCAGGCTTATTTTTACCAGACAAAATATATACAAAATTATATAAGAAAGAATATTTTGAGTTTTCTTAAATTATTTATTATTACTAACAGCAGAATTTTCTTGGTTTGTTTCGTAATAGTATGATTGGGGGTATTTTAGAATGGAATTTAAATGAATATAGGTAGACTCTGGCAGCTGGCTCCTCTAAACTAACTTTTCTGAAGTTGAATATGCTTTCAATTGAACCTTAAAATCTCTCTAGATGCAAGTGTTCCTGTATAGGAACCATCACACCTCCTAACTACTTCACCTAGGCAGGGAAAGCATCATTTTGTTTCTTTTTTTTCCTTTCTGTTCTTTGGTTTCTTTTGCTTTCCTCTATTTTGTGGACTGTGCTAAAACTATTCAGAAGTTACCAGGCACGTGTGTTCACAAGTGTTCACACTTGCCTAAGGCACTTTCATTTCTTTTCTCCTGCTTTCTCTTAATGTTTACCTCATATCTGAAAGGGCTCTTAATGTTGATTTTTAAGAGTATTTTTAAAAAGTGCATTTTCATTCAACTCATTCATAACTATATAATACGTTGCTCATAAAAAAGAATGACAGCTTTAGTTGGCTGTTCACAAGTTGTCTGATCCCACAACTCAGCACTCAGAATGCAATTAAGAGAACTCAGCCTAGTTAAGAATAGATAACTATTAAAAAAAAAAAAAAAATCAAACCAAAACTAGTGAAACTGATCTCGATATGAATCAGTGATTTCTAGAAAATATTTTGATCCCTTTCGGTCTGTTTTCTCAGAAAGCATGATTTGCATAACTAAGTGACTTGGTAACCTCCTCCTAAATCCCTCTAAAATGTCCATGAATCTAGTGGTTGGTGACTGTGCCCGTGGCAGGGGGGTTGAAAATGGATGATCATTCTGGTTGTTTTCAACCCAGGCCACTCTATGATTCTATGATTCTATAAATATTTTTTTTTTTTCCTCTCTAGAAAGTACACTCTCTTGTGTAGCTGTTAGGGCACTGGACAAGAATGAGAAACCAGATTTTTAAATTTCCAATTATCTTTTATCATGGACACCTTGTGAGAAAGAGAAAATATGTGAAGGATTTGAAGGGAAAGGAAAGAAACTCTACTAACACTGTAGAAAATTTGCTGACTATTCTTTGTCCATATGCAAAAAGCTTATGGCTACACATACGGACATACAAACAATGGCTATGAGACAAACTTTTTCATGTGAAATATTTTGATAGAGCTCTAACCTTGATACTATTGGCAAAATTACATGAAAATTTGTATGCAACTTAGATGGGACTAAGCATACAGATGTAATTAATGACCATACTAAACTGTTTATAAAGGGCAGTGATTCAATATAGACAGATATATTACACAGTGCACATTTAGTCATGCATGGAATGCTCGAATATGTAACAAATATATAAGCCATCCTCCAAGCAAATTTTACAAATTATCTTTACAGAGCTGTGGGAGCCAGAGATCACATGGCAGCTAGTACATTTCAGACCTCTGAGCATGTTATAAAATTTGAGATAAATGTTTTAGCGTTTTTCACTTCCCCTCAAAGAAGTAGTTTACCAACTGAAAACAAAAATGGAGCCTACATGCACTATATAACATTATCCCATTTTTACCAGGAGTAGAAAAAGCCTTGCTTATTTGCCTCCATGATCAAATCTTATGTGTTTGCCTGTAGCATCCTTTATACATGTGCACTGTTATTTTTTCAGATCTTTTGTAGATATATCTGAACTAAGCAGTTAACAGTAGTTTTGCAAGTGTACTTTAACATGTTAAACCCATATGCAACAGGCTTTCCTTCCACATTCATGATTGTCAGATTTACTCTTAGTAAGGCATAAGGTGTCTATGTCATGCTTAGAAAAAACTAGGCTCAGAATATCTTTTGGATAGAGATTGTACTGCTGTGAACTCTACCCATGTTCAAGGCAGCCAGATGCAGGGAAAGACAACTTGGAACAACATTTAATTGGCATGGCAATGTTCAGGCTTATTAATTCTCAAGGGCGCTCTAGTACTGGACCTGAGATTGCAAATCACCATATGCTTTCTTTCGAACAGTAAAAATAGTGAATTAATCTGGACTTGAAAAGAAGTTCCCAGTCATATTTAATTGCTCGATGCCCAAATGGTCTGTTGAAAAAAACTCCAAAGGCTTTTGATGACTTATGGTTTTGATAATCCCCTGCTTCACTTACTCCCCAGTGTCACTGCTTTACTGAACAGAGAACCAAAATCAAGCACAATACTCCAGATGTGACCACAAGTACCAAATATGGAGGAACAGGCATTTCTTTTGATTTGCCTACTATGCTTTTTTGCTAGTACATCCTACTATGCAATTTGCTTTCTTTCCTTCACGTTTGTACTGCTGACTGACAGATGTCAAACTTATGACCCTAGGACCTCCGTTATTTTTCTTCTGTGAAACTTGTTTCTATCCAGCCAATTCCAGACAATACAGCTGAATGCAGATAATTTATTGGAGGTGCAGGACTTCCAGCTTCCGTTTATCAAACTTCATAAGTTTCTATCAGCCCAGTTCTCTAGTCTGTCAGAATACCGCTAAACAGCATTCCTGTTACTTTTCGCTTTATTTTCTAAATTTGGTGTCCACAGACTTGCTGAGGCTATATTTTACCCTGTCATCAGTCTATACCTTTTCAAATTGGTGATGGAGGTAAAACTGAAGACCATGATGACAGCCAGTCAGATTCTTTTTTTTGTGTGCTTGTGAATGACTTCTGTGTGAAGAGACTGAGGTGCAGCTGAGCAGGCTGTAGTGTCCCAGATCCCTTTTCTTACTATTCTTGAATAGAGATGAGGCACTTTCTTTTCTCTTGTCACTAGAGATCACCTAGATTTTGAAAGACGACTTTGGTCAGCTCTGTCATTGTCTTCAGACATACCTCATCTGGTTTCATGAACTGCTGTATATCCATTTTGCTCAATTGATTCTTAACTAATCTTTCCCTAACCTAGGCTGTGCCTCACTCTCAGAGACATTGACACTAGGAACAGTGACCTGGAAAGCTTAAAAGTGTGCTTTAGTAGTAAAGACTTTGGCAAACAAAGCTTTGACTACTACAATCCCTTCCAGCTCTTCATCACAAAAACATCTACTCTTCCTGTGGGTATGTTTACAAAAGTCTTTCCTTTTGCCATTTACCTCCCCTGCCAATTTCAATTGCAGCAGAATTTTGGCTTTCCTAATTCCATAACCAATAAACATTTTTAATTGTCTTCCTGATCACAAGTCTTCCTTCAATCACGTAAATAAGGAATCTCCTTGTTTTGCCTCTTTATTGGAAGGTCTGCAGCAGAAAGCCATCACAACAGCGTATTCATTAGCCTCCCTTTGATCCTGACCTGCAAACTCTCAACTGACTTGTGGACTATGGCAAAGCTCCATGAATGCAAGCTGTTCCTTCACATAGAGCACAACCTTTACTCCCTCTGTGCTCAGCCTTGCTAAAGAGCATGTTGCCGCCCACGCCAGGGCAGTCCTGCGATCTGAGTGATGCAACTGAGGTAGGCCTCCAGTCATGATGCTTTCTTAGGGATTACCTTTTATACTATCTTGTCATGTAGACATTTGCCTCTTTACCTCCTGTTGTTCCACTTTTCTCAGTTTTCCATCTTAATTCCTTGAAAAAGAATTCCCCCCTAAAACGCCTAGCTTAAAATCTCTTCCATTAGGTTTGCAAGTTTATTTGCAAAACAAATAAACAATCAAAAAAAAACAGCACTTTTACTCCATTTTGTCAGATGGAGCCAACCACTGCTTTGGTCCTGTGATCATAGATGACAAAGCCCTGCATAGGATATCAAGCCCAAAGATGGGTATTAATACACAAGATACCTGGGCTCTCTCCTTTTGCTGTAAAGATTGAGGAGAAACCTCATAGCCTTTCAAGTTCTTCAGGATCATCCTCTCTTGATTCACTGTTTTTCCCTGGCCATTGGTACTCATAATGGATGAGTCGCACAGGCTTATAATTCAGAGGCTGTCTGAGCCTTTGCAATATACTACAAATTTTTGGATGCAACATGACGTGCAGATCTGCTTAGAAATAAGTAATGGGTGAAGGAATACGATGTAGAGATGACACCCTTCTACTAATACTTTGAGTCTCAGTGAAAGCAGAGGAAAATTTATTATTACACTCAGTGACATTTAGATGGGATCTCAATGCTAATCTGGCATTAGAAACAATGATTTACTTTCTTCATTCATAGTTTTACCATCATCTGTTTTTCTAGAATGTTAGAGTCAGGCAAATACAAAGTAATACAAATTAGTGTATAATTAGTGTGTGCCAGGTGAAAAAAAAAAAAAAAAAAAAAAAAAAAAAAAGCAAGAATTGAAATTAAATAACAAATTGAAGAATATGGAAGACAAGAGAACAGTATTAAATGAAAGCAACAATTCTGTTTGGAAGAGGCTGCTATCAGGCTGAAAATGAATTAGTGAAATGACAAATAGGGCATGGGGGGGGGAAAGGAATTAGGTGTAAAACATGGGACATATCTTGAAATACTAGAACAATAATCAGAGACTAGTATTTTTTCCAAGAGTGGAAAAGAGAGATTTACAGAGTTCGAGTCTTGGGGCAAAATTTGTAACAAAATGCAGGGAAAGAAAATATAGAGTGAGCAAGGGAACAAATAAATCAGGTTTCAGGGTCTGTGATGCATCTGATCAAACTGAAGTGAGAAATATGTATGGTGAAAGAGAAAGTAAAAGAAGCTGTGAAGTATGCAATACAAAAAAAAAAAAAAAAAAAAAAAAACCATGGTAAAACAAAAGCATCAGAAAAATGTTAACTACAGAGTCTGACTTGACAGTGGAGGAATAAAACAGAAGGGACATAGCTTTTACAGACGGCTTCTAACTTAGAAGGAAAAAATCAATTCACAAAAGTAGATGGAAGATATGATGTTTTTTATCTGTCTCAAAAAGGCATTGAATTGAAAGAATTCTGAGCACTTCTTTGTTTTTCTTTTCTCACAACTGTTTATTCCCCTCTTGCTTCTTTTAACAACCTTTCCACATGTATTAGTTTCTCTCATTCTGTGTGAACAACACACTGGTTCTATCAACTGTTGAAAATATAGGTAGCATGAGTAATTCCCTGCTGTCAGTGCTAGTGGGAAGTGAATCTTGTATTGCTCCTTAACAATGGACTTCTTTTCCTGGCCTGTCAAAAGATGCCATCAGACTCATTTTAGGGTAGCTAGCCTGCTTCTTCCTCCTTGCTTTCCTCTGGTGTGTTTTGTGTGCCCCTGGCAAGCACTGCTTTTCCAGATGGGTCCCTGTTCTTTATTCCTTCTCGGCTGCGTGAAGTGAACAGCCTGGCTAACTGCAATTCTTCTGGCCCCAATAAACTGTCTGAAAACTACAGAAAAATAACTGATGTATCTTTTGAGCTTATGCTTTCACCTCGATTTTTAAAATCTGGTGTAGAATTATTTGAAATATTTCAGTTCTCAGTTTTGAGAGGAGTGTAATGGAAAATATATATTTTAAATAGCCTTTTGTAGCTTATATTCTCATTTTGGTTGAAGTTTCTGTATTGTATCATCAAATAAACACTGAGAATTATACTTGCAAAGGAGGGATAGGTGTAGGAGGAACCATCTTAATACACTGCCATGGACCTGTGGCATAACCATCCCTGAGATTCTGACACTCTGCCCAAAGCCCCTGCAACCACATCAGCCTGGGGCCATCAGCCCCAATCCCACCAAGCTCTCAGTAGAGCCAATCTACAGCTCTCCACAGCTTTGTCCTGCCCAGCCATCAGCCCATCTCAGGCAGGTCCACAACAAGCCCATGTCAAAGCTTGTCCATAGACTTTCTCTGTTACCTGGGGGTGGGTGCCTTGTGCCTGGGCTACTCATGTCCCTGGCTGCCCTGTTCCTGGTGGGACAAGAGGATGAAGCTCAGCTGCTAATCCCTGCCTTAATACCGCATGAGATCCCCAATAGGCTTGAGTTGCACAGCACCCTAGAGTTATTAGCACCTATGGTGCCTTGACACATATACTGTTGGGCCAAGGAAACATGTCCAGTGTCTGCCCTTTGTGTAATGATTGTTTCAACTCACACTAAAAGAGCAGGAAGACACTTTCCCACCTCTGGCATCAGAATTAGCCTACTCTACCTTTTCTATCAGAAATTGTGGCTTGCTTCCCTAAGAAGAAATCTTGGAAATGCTTTGTATTGTTAAACCATGTGGTATAGTAAACTCAGTAGATAAATGTAGTCATTATACTATGTGGCCTGTTCACAAACAGTGTAATTTTCTTCACACAAGAGTTGCTTCAGCAATGAACAAAGTATATACAGCAAGATATCTGGATATTATCTGTTCCATCCACTGTGGAACTGGCAGGTATCCCAGGGACTAAACTGTGATAAAGGCTTTTAGACTTAAATTATTATTTAAATTTTCTTATCCAGGTGAAAGTATCAATGCAGTTTGTCCTGTATACTTCACATGCATCCCTGTACAGATTACAACAGTGATTTATTGGCCTTTTTTTTTTTTTTTAATTAACAATTAATTGATTAATATCTATTCTTACTAACTTGAAATGGTAGTTGATTCCATTCTCAGTAATTAAATGAGATGGTGTTTCTTTGTCTTCTATCACAGTGATGCAGGCCTAGGTATAGTGAGTTTGTATTTGTCCATTCACTATTGCTGAAATGTCACCATTCTTTTAATTGGATTTATATGCATATTTTAAAGATCATCCTGTCAGGCTGTATAGGATAGCTTGGTTTTATCTGGTTAGAAACTCTGTTTATCCAGTAATCCAGTTAGTAAGCTAATAAATTGTCTATGAGTTAAAAGTACATATTCCAGAAAAGCATATAATAATCTCTTCAGTAGATGGCAGTGCTGGGATTAAAACTGTTGTTTGACTAATATGCAAATTCCTGTCTGTTGGGATTTAGGTGTAAAAAGGTTTTCAGGGCATCCTCATCTTTAATTTGGGACTCCGGTTTGCTTGGAAGGCTAAAATTGTGGGGAAAGTTATTTATACTGGCTCAGAAAATGCAGAAAAGCAGATCAAACACCACAAGGATGATCAATTTGCTCCAGAGAGATGATGCATGCATGAACAAGCTAAAGCTATGGAAAACATGTAACTATACATCTCCAAAAATGATAGTTCCTCTTCTGCATGTTATACAATCCACTTCTGTTGTTCTCTGTAAAATACTGTTGTTAACTGAGATAGCATAGATTCTGAGTACATAGCTTCTGTCTGGAAGTGTTTCAATTTTACATTTATTAAAATTTGTCAGAATCACTGTGATAACTCTACGCTATCGAGAATTTCTCTTTACATAGAACCATAAGGGTCTCCACTGCTGGGTTCTTGTGATGTAAGAAACCCTTCGATTATAATGAAGAATGTTTTCCTACCAGCAGAAAATATAAAAACTAGGAAGTTCTGATTCCTTGCAATTTCTGAAATAGATCATTATTTGTTTTTACAAATAGGATCATTTCTCAGAAGACAGTTTGACAGAATTCTCTTTAAAGGTCATTTATCTTGATGGCATGCATTAAGTTATTCACAGGAAACTGCTCTGGAGTACAGAACAAAGAGCAATAATTTCCTTTATCATTAGGGCTCTGAGAGAGAATGAAAGTCTCTCTTGGATTAAAGTTGTCCTGTTCCTTGTGTGGACAGCAAAGGATGGTTTATTGTAGCAATTAAAATTTGTGGTGACAGCATATCATTGTTTATCTATTCAGAAAGTAGGCTAGGGAGAAATCTCACAACTACACATAACGCTGTGCTGAGTAATATATTCCAGATCACATACTTAAGGTAATAATACTAAATCTGTGAGTAGCTAGGAATTCTCAGTCATCTTGATGCTGTTGATACCTGCATTGACACAGTACCTCAGGGAGGCTACAGAGCCATTGCCTGGATCTTCCTTCTCTTCAAAGATAGCCTCAGAGAAGGAGATTTTTGTTATTTTCCACTAGTATTACTGTGCCTGTGGAAGATCTGCATATTAGATCCTATCTGATGGGGAAAACTGTTATATACTAAAACAAAACAAAAACAAACCAAACAAACAAACAAACAAAAAATAGCTATTATTTTTCTGCATTAAAAAGTAGAATTCACTTCTCCAAGATCTGCAAGTGTAAGATAACTTGGAATGTCTTTTAACATAAACTTGAAAATATTTTATAATAAAAATAATAATATTGACATTTATAGAGGTGCTTTTATTTAGACATTTTGTTCATTATGTAACTACAAAAGCTGTAAGAAAAGGGTTTATTTGGAGCCTAAACATTTCCAAAGAAAAGGGAAATATGTTTAATGCAATGAGCTTTAGAAAAAAAGCCTATGTGGCAACAACAGAAACACTGATTCTGAAATGATGAACTTAAAGTGTCAATGTGAATACATGTTGTATTTCAGTGAGACTTGAAGATCTATGATTCCTCAAGATGCTCCAGACTCCTGGGTATACTACAAAGATGCTTTCCTGAGATGTCTCAGGGGTTCAGAGGCTAGATCCAGTAATCCAGTTTATGAGAGACTTCACTAAAGCTGTGGACTCTGCTAACTCTGCAGGTCCATGGATTTAGCAGACTTCACAGAGAAGACTAGAAACAGTAACTGTTTCTTGTGAAACTGAATCAGGGTATTTCAGTCTGTGCAAAATAGTTGCATTGACTTGCAGTACTCAGAATCTGTCCTGTTTTGTTCCAGATGATACTTTCCTAACAGAAACTAAACTTCCCATTAACAACAATAGGAATGATTACTCTCTGTTCATAATTACTAAATGGAGACATAGAAAGTCACTTTTCTAGAACAACAGAAATAGAAAGAGAAGAAAACATCTACCATTACCTTCATTCACCCTGCACTAAAATAATGAGAAAAGGAGAATTGAATACCCACATTATGCTCACATTCTGCAAAGAACTGCAAAATGATGGAAGACAGAACACCTCTTGCAAAGTATATGCTAACTTTTTCTAAGAGAACAGGTGTCACTTTGAACCTGAGAGATGTTAGGGCTCCCTAAAAAAAAATAGCCTTCTTAATCTTATTTCTAAAATGAAAAAGAAAATGTAACTGAAATAGTTCCCATTGACTGGAATAAAATTTTTGGTCTTTTCAATGTTGTGAGTGGTTTCAGATCTGCTTGCACATAGGTCAGTTGCCTACTGTTCCAGACTAAGATGCCATGAAAAAGTAAAACCTAATCCCTTTAAAACACTTTTACTTTATCATGCAGTGAAGTGATAAGATTTGCCTTTTGCCAAGAGTATATCCCTCTCAACTCATGGATGACCTGAGATCTTTTGAGGCATGGATATCATTGTAGATTTACAGCTTCTCTGCAGCATCCCCTAAACACCTCATCCAAATGGCATCTCCAATGCCTTGGAAGCCTAGAGTGATCCTATTTAAATACCTCTTTAAGGGCCTCCTGAAGCCAAAGAGAATGCGTTTGTGCAAGTTAACGTTGATCCTTTCAACATCAATTTAGCAGCAGAATAACCCTGTAAATTTTCAGGGGAGATGATGTTTATTAACTGTGATTCTATATACTGTTCTGTAAGTACATAATAGACATAGGCAAAGACAGGATCCCAACCTGAAGAATTAACAGATAAAACAGAAAAAACAAACAAAAAAAAAAAAAAAAAAAAAAAAAAAAAAAAAACCAAGGCAAATGAAAGATACTTTGTCAGAAGACATTTATCAAGTAGATAATTTTGGCATTAGTTTTTGCTCTTCCTTGGAAATCTTCCAATATTCCCAACAGTAGTAGATAGTAATTACAGAATTCCATGGAAGCTTCAGCATTCTGGAACTTTCAACAAAATATGTTTAAGAAAAAGCAGTGCTGCCCTAAAATATATTATTTTTGTTTTCTCTACCTCCAATTCTAAAAACATCTCTCCCATTTTGATATAAAGGAGCTTCCTCAAGGCTGTACTGAACACACACACAGTGCATTGGGTTTATGTGACAAGGTTTTGTAGGGGTCACCTTCGCAAGAAGAGCCCAGCACTGCCCCATGTCAGATCAGAGCTCCAGCCACTCCAACAGGGACCCACTGCTACCAGATCTGAGCCATGAATGATGCTAGGTGTGCTTTGGTAGAACAGACTTAAGGAAAGGAAAAGTCTCTCTGAGGTATTTGCGAGAGAAAGATGAAGCATTGTGGACTGACTTCCACCCCCATTAACCATCATTCTGAGCCACTTGGAGAGGAAGAAAGTAGACAGTTGAGTATGAAGATGAGTCTGGAAAAAAGAGAAATGGGAGAATGTGGTTTTCTTTTTTTTTTCTTTTTTTTTTTTTTTTTTTTTTTGTTAATTATTATTATTTCTTACCTTTCTACTCTATTATTAATTGACAATGGAATTAATCTCCTCCAAGCTGAGTACTTTTAGTTCATAATGGTACCCATCGAGTGATTTCCCAGTCCTTTAGTCAACCCACAAGATTTTTCATTATATTTCTCCCGCTGCCTTGGTGAGCAAGGAAAAAGAGACTGTAGCATGATAGGCATCTGGCGGCCAGCCAAGGCCAACTCATCAACATGGAGAGAAATGTAGAAATTGTCTCTTGAACTGTTCTGAGAAGCACATAATAACTAAGCTACAGAAAAAAATATATATCTCTTTTCCTAAATAGATAAAGAATTTATGCAGTTTATTTAGCAAATCTTGAAATATAGTTTTATTCCTTATGTTTTCTTTCCCCTGGAAGATAATTAAAGCACTGGTAAAAGAGAACCAAAGGAAAAACCTTCAAATTAAGCACGGGCTTGAAGGAAATGAGAATAATTTCAAAAGGTATTTCTTCCTCTTTCAAGCTGCCCTGCCTTCTTTGGGCTTAACATTTTTTTAACTTCACTTTTTCCCCATCTTCCTATTAGCACAGTGTGCCAAAATAATGATATAGGTTGTTGAATTAACAACCACCCCAGGTATCTGTGTCTGTTTTAATCTGTCTGAGTTACTTTCCTAAATAACAATAGTGGAAAGTCTAAGGTCTTTCCTTCCTGGAGTTTGGTTTTATACATTCAAAAGGACAATGTTTTATTCCGTTAGAATGATTTACTCTCAACTACTCTCAAGAATCTCAGTTTTATAAATCAAATGCAAAAACTGCTTTAACTAAAATCTGTGATACCTCCTTTACCTAAAGGAGCTGTATGATTTCAGGACCATAATTGTATTATTGAATGATATTACTCACTGAACTGGTCAGGGGTGACTGGAGGATAGAAGGGGAGCTGAAATCTCATCTGGAACTGTTTTACCCTTAGTCGATCCCTGAAGTAAATCCATACAGGTGATGTGGATCCAGTAGCTCTGCAGGCTGTTAAAGCCTGTTATCTGGCTAGTACAGTACATCTCAAGGACAGGGAAATAAGATGCTTAATCTTAATGTTTTCATTGCTCAAACATCTTAAGTGAATGAATTATATCTCCCTGGAGTCATTCATTTTAAAGAATTATCTGCAGCCATTGTGAGAGTACTAAGTGAAAGGGAAGAAAACACATAGATTCATTCTGTTTTGCAGGTGATAACATTAGATGGCATGAATTAACAGGTGGGTTTTATAATCATAATTCAGTAAAATTATATTTATATTTAACATGTAATAGGTTTCTTTAGTTTTTATTCAGCTAAATATTTGTGTGCTTTAGATTCTGGTAGAAATAACCCACCCTGAGCGTTTTACAAATTAGACTGTGCCTTTAAAAGCTGAGTGGGGGCTGAGGATGAAGCCATTACTGAGTCATGGTAGTAGGTTGATGTGGTTTCAAAGGATTATCATAGACCCTCTTTAGAGGTAAATTCAATGAGAGAAATTGTTTCCCTTTTTATATCTTGGAAGATGTTTTGGAAAACAGAAAAATACAGGAAAAGGTCTATGGATCATATTTTGGCCAGGGAATAAATTTTAATTTGTTGTTTACTTTGTGTTTATGTGCATCTGGAAATCAACTGAACCTGAAATCATATCCCAGAATAGAGATGTGGTTTACTCTTTTCTAGGTGCTGGCAGCCAAAGCATGGTCCAAGCACGGTGGTCGTAGTGAGATCCTGGATAGAAAAACTTGCAAGAAAACTGTGCAGCCTCATTGAAAATTTCAAAATGGAGGGCTGTTGTATTGAAAGGGGATATCATGTTGTCTGATTGTTTGGCTTTAGTAGATTTTATACACTTAGTATCTTAAAGCTGAGGTGTCATTCCTAAAATAGTTCAGAAAGATTCAAAGCATGCTCTAACACTTCTCAGAAAGTTTTGCTGCGTATTGGCTTGTTATAGTTTTGCTGTGCTTTTACAGGCTTTCTGGGTCAAACTAAAAAGGAGACTTAAGATACAGATATTGGGTTTTTTTTGTCTCTTAGAAAGCCAAACATGAACCTAAACTCAAATGTACATCACCTCTTTGTTAAGCCTCCATATAAAGGAGAAGGTAACTGTTAATATGCCAGTTTGAATTTGGGACTGATGCTTTCTTTCTTCTGTGGCAGAATCCTGTATATGTACATGTCAGCTATGAAATTTCCTGGATGTATCATTAATGGCCATTTGCTTAATGGGAAAACGGGAAAACTTAGGGATAGAAAGAAGATAGTGCGTGTCTCTGTAAACAAATGATAAGGCTAGAAGTTATTGAACATCCATTGGCCAAAAACAGGATTAATGTAATTTTTGATATGGCTTCTCATACATGCCATGCATGCCATTTTGCATAGTAATAATGAAATTGTGAAAACACATTTATAGAGCAGATATTTGGGAATATGTATCATGTTCCATCTTTGTTACGTTTGACTATATTGTAGAGTCTGAGTATACTGATATTTTCCTGCTTGTTGGCTGCACAAAAGTGCAGTAAATCAAAATGTACTACAATCAAATAAAAAGAGTTATACAGAAAAAAAGATATCGTCAGCAGTTGCAGTTTTTTCACTCGATCAATACACTGTAGAAAACAAAGTTCCCATATCTGAAAGATGTACATAGGGAAGCCATAGATACGCAAAAAATCTTTGGTTTTTTTTTTTTTTTTTCTTTGAAACACCAGCTTTTATTGTTTAATACAAATATGATAATATGCATTTGTGCGAGGAGACAGGAACTTGTTCTGAGCTGCTTGGTCAGCAATTAGTTAATGCTCAACTCAGTTGTCTAGCTGCAGCTCTGAACAATTAAAAAATAAAGCTGGAATGAAAGCCCAAAGAAAAAGTGAGGCAAAACATTATAAGTTTGAATAAATGACTCCGTAAAAGCTGGAAGAGGGAAGGACGATAAGAAAAACTTGAATGGAAGCTGCCTTAGAAAATTATTCCTAAAATGATATTACTCTGTGGCTTTTCCTATCAAATTGTTTTATGAACTGCAATTAAGAGAAGATGAGGGTAAGAATTATGATTCTGTAATTATGGAAACTCTTCCTTTATTGATTAATGTATTATCTAAGTAACTGAATTCTCAGAAAAGTGACTTATACTGTATTCTGCTTAAATCTCTCTTTTTTTTTTTTTTTTTTTTTTTTTTTTTTTTTTTT
>NW_024962263.1:35938172-36059737 GCF_019238085.1 Lagopus leucura
TTTTTTTTTTTTTTTTTTTTTTTTTTTTTTTTTTTTTTTAAGAATACATTTCAATTGTTTTCAGGGAAATGGGCATATAATTTATCTAGTTTTTGTTCTATTGTTTGTTTTTAAACAATAACATATTCTAATGTCCTGAAAATATCTGGAACAGTTTCTTGTTTAAAACTGTTATCATATGCTAGTAATTCAAAGTTAGTTTTCTAAGTTACTTTCAGTTTCTTAGGGCATAGGCTTATCTTTGTGAATTATGACTTGGTCTACCCATACTGCCTTTGAAATTATACCAATTTATTTAGAATTTATCAAATTTATCAATTTATTTACAAGTATCTTATTAAATATAAGGGCATGTATAAGGAATCTCTTATGTCATGGCCTGAACTGCTGACTGAGTACCTGGTGAAGAGGGTGACTGGCATAAGAAGCACAGGTGCAAGCAATTTATCTGTACTTTCCACATGATCAGAAGGGGTGGACCCAGGGTCTGCCCCTCCCTAGGCTCTTTTAAAGGCTAGCGTCTGAAAGGAGAACTTCTTCTAAATGGAGGCTGTTTTCTGAGGAGGAGTGTTCTGTAGCTAGAGACCCTATTGCTTGTTGGGTGAGTGATGTTTTTTTCTACGTATGGTTATTTATGTTCCTAACGCTGTTTGGTATTGCAATAAACTTATCAGAAACCATTTTGCTGCTTCTAAGGATCAACAGCGTGTTATCTAAAAATATCTTTTGCAATGTCTGAGAAATCTAGTGAAATGATTATAAAACAGAGCGTACATGGAAAAAAATACATACACCTGAATGCACTTCTAACTAAAAACATTCAAATAACACCAAAATCCAGCTAAGCCTGATAGTTCCTGAATCTTCTACAGAAGAATGAATCATAGGAAGATGGATCTTTAACTTCTTGTTTTATAAGGTATTGTTAGAACATGCATACTGTGCTGCTGTATGATACGCCTCTTACTGATCATTTGAAAGAGAACTTAAATGGGAATATTAAGTTGAGCTATTATTGGTATAGTCTAAGCAGGATACCTACTGCAAGAGTGTTGTCCTTCCTGATACAGTTTGAAACCTCTTCTGTATGTACCTCCCGGAGTTGCAAAGAGCAACGTTGTTGAAAATTTAGATATGCGTCCTTTTCCAGGAAAACCGTTCCATTTTCTGAATCTTTACTATTTATGCGTATACCTCGGGGATGTATTTTGACTATTTGCATGTTGTTTAACACGTGTGTGCCTCCTCGGGAAAATCTCTCTGCCTTTATCTTGTAACTGAAGTGTGAAACTTGAACCTTTTTTGTGCGCCTCTTGGGGAAGTGAGGAAGTGATATTTTGTAACTTAAACGTGTATGCCTCTCCAAGAGGTTTTATTTATTTTATTGAAACCTAGAAATTGTTGCTTTAGCTGCTTTGCGTTTTTGTGCTCCCCTCAAAGAAAAAGAGGAATAGTTTGAGCTGTGTGCACCTCCTAGAGTTGCAAGGAGTAAACTGAAGTGTGTCTTGTAACTTAGATGTGGTGTTTGGCGTTTTTCCTCATTGAAACCTAAAAGGTGTTGTTTTAGCCTCTTGTCTTTGTGTGCTCTCCTCAACAAAAGAGAGACGTGATTGGAGTATTTGCATCTGTTTAGGTGTGGTGTACCTCCCTGAGAGAAGTGGTAAGGAGTAACTGAGCTTTTGAATATGTGTATCTCCTCTTCCTTTAAAGTAGATCTTTCACGAACCTAATTATCTCTGGAAACTGGGCTGGCAAAAGAGTGTTCCAGGAGGTCTGATGAATGGATTCGCCGCAGTCAGTTTAAGGAAATTAGTTAAGTGCTGGCCAGAACAAAACCTCAAGAATCTTGAGGAAAGCAAAGCCCCAGGTCCAAGGGCCTCTCCCGAGGAATCTGAACGGCTATCTAAGCCAATAGAAAACTGATGTCTTCGCCATTTCCAAGTGAGCGGGATAGGAGCGGTGAAGGGTGGATACACTAGAAAGCTCACAAAGGGAAACGATCCTCGATTTAACACCTTCTGTCCCAAGGCTTCACCACTTTTGCCAATTATTGCTGTGAGTCACGTTCCAGTGGCTTATAAACCAGGGAAACTTCTCTCGGACCAGCCTGTGTCGATTAACTCAGCTAACTTGAGGCCGGTTTCCCTAAACTTAATGGAATCCCTTAACAAATCTCCTTGGAAGGCTAAGGACACCACGAAAAAGGAATATGAAAGCAACACTTGCTGGATTGTTCCCTCTTTTTTTAATTGTATTAACAAAGACCCCCAAAAGGGCAAGTCGATATCTTGTTTTGTTTTACAGAGTACTCCTGTGGATCTTGACTGGATACAGAAAGGACTCTGTTTTGTGACAGAAATATTGAAAATTTGATCACACTAGAATGCTGAATATACCCCTTGATTAGATTTTACATTTTGGTTGCAATAGTACTATGTTTTGTGTTGCTGAGGGTGGCAATGTTTTTCTTTTGTTGTTGTTACATTTATTTGTTATTGGTTACTGTTAAATGTATGGTTATTGTCATTTGACAATACAATTGTCATTTGTATGGTTGTCTGTTTTCACTTTCTACCTTTTATTCATTATATAATATTCATGTTACCAGTTCTGAAGAGCTATGGGGTGATGTCTGTGGCAAGTTGATATTGTATGCGCTGCTGCAACTCTTACGTTTGCCTCTTGTGTGGTTCCATGTTTTATACAATGTGTTGTATCATCTATGTATTTTGTAACCTCCTCTACTGATGGGGAAGTCAAGCACATCAGGGCCAAGGTTGAAAAATCTTTTGCAATGACTGTAGGAAACATTTGATTCCCTGCCTCCTTCCCTCCTTTACTCTCACGCTTGCTATCTTTTTCTCACCATCATGGAAAATCTGTGTCCCATTTTAAAGCAAGTTTGAGTCACGGGGTGGTTTAAGAGATTATTCTTTCACATCATTGTCTCAAAGCTTGCTGGAGACACAGATGGAAAGTCCGAGCAAGTCCTGGGCAAGGGTTGACAAATCCTTTGTCCAGAGAACACTGGTGGACAAGGCCAGGAACAACGAGAGAGAGAGAAGCTGCAGCTTAATGGCTGTGAAGTGGTCTTTTGTGTGGGCTTATCTCGAGGAAAATGGCCATCTCTGGAGGTGCTGCACATGACTCTTATCCAAGTGCCTAGGAATGCCATGCAGGCAGAAGGATAACAAGGAGACCTACAACCATGAGGATGAGATTTTCTGGCAACAGATTCCTCATGAAGAAGAGGTTTCTGATAACCACTTGCCTCTCCTGGATTTGCTCTGCACTCCATAGTGCTGAAGAAGAACAAAGGTGTCTGCCATCAGATTCCTCACTATGGAATTCCTGCATGCTGATGGACTCTCTTGGGCCTGCTACCTGAGTCCTGCTGCTTCTTCCTGGATTGGCTCTTTGACTTCTTCCTGCTACCTGATTGCTGCCCAAGACCAGCCATACTGCTGCTCCCCCCATGCTGCTTTTGACTTTCAAAATGGTGCGTGACCAGACTGTTGCTGGATCCTGGTGGTGACTATCCCTGCTTTATGCAATACTTGCTTCTTTCCTATCTTTTCTGTCACCTTCCTTTCCTTCCCTGTCACCCTAATTCATAATAGTTGCTGTCCTTCCCTTCCCTGTCTCCCTGATTAGGAATTATAATAAACTGGTTGAACCAACATTTGAGCCATTGTTTCTTAACCTCACGCTGGGTATGTTATATTAAAAGAACCTCCTTTCCCTCCTATAAATTGGAGCGAGACAGCTATTTCTGGTTTTACCTAAACTGTAGGACTGGTGACTGCCCTTCTCAAAGTGAAACTAGCTGTATTCTTTGGCTGAATTCCAACTCCATGTAGAAGTAAAAATTAGGCCTGGATTACTCCTTGTATTCCCATGCTCTGGCTTCTCTGAGAAAGACAGCTAGTCATTCACTGGAGTTCAAGAAGTGTTGAACAATGCTCTTAAAAATGTGTTTTTTTTTTTTTGTTTGCGGGGGGGGGGGGGGGCCCCGTTGGGGGAGGGATTTCTGGGTGGAACCCAGAGTTGGATTTGATGGTCTCTATTATTCTGTAATTTGAGGTAGAAGAAACTTCAGCTGGACATGGTTATTTCATTATTATTCATTACTATTAGCGGGTATCAGGATTCAAGAGTATATTGTTGGGGAAGAAAAGTCTTCCAATATTTAGACCTAAGCACAAGGATTTAGGATACAGAGCTTGGGTCTCTGTAGTGTAGAAGTTTTGATGTTCAGAGAAGCAGCATGAAAAGTAACGTAACAATTCTTAGGTGGAAATTAGGCATTTGTACAACATAAGGAGGCTGACTTAAAGAAATGGATGAGTAGGAACTCAACAGGAAGGTTCTGTTACTGTTAAGCATGGCATTCTTTATTGGCAGTTCTGGGATGCATCAAGTTAACTCTCCAAGAATGCTCCATCAGTTGATCATTTGTGAACAGGTTGTATTTTCACATATATTTATTTGTTGATTGATCCATCCTCAGTGACTGCCAAACAGACATAGCCTATATAGACTTATTTGGCAATCTTTGATGCCATCCAGCATTCTTCTAGCATCATGATGGTCTGCTGTTGGTCCTTGGGGTCGTTTATTTCCTCCCAATGCTCCTTTTCTGTTATTACCCTGATTGCTACGGAATGCAAGGGCAATTAGAGAAATCTCTGCACACACAGAAAAGGAAGACAAAGGGGAGCATCTTGATGCTGTCTGTCATGTTTTAGTCATTCTGTCATTTTTTTCTTTTGCCTTGTTAAAGCTGACCAGCCTTACAGCGTGTCTTCCTATCTACAATACTACATCACAGTTATCCACAGCATCTCAGGAATACTGTGGTACTGCAAGCAAGCATTAACAAAATATTTTGTGTAATTACTTCTTCAACACAAGACATATCAAACGTAATAGCTGTAACTGCCTGCAAGTATTACTCCTGTTTTCCCCCCAGACTTCTCTTTTATCTTCCTGGTGTGATTGGTTTTGGCACAGGAGTGGTGTGAAACAGGTTCATTCTCCTCCTGGTGTAGGTTAGTTGTTTGGCAACAAATAATTTGGCTTGGCTGAGGTCATATATTGGCATTTTCTCTATTGCAATTGTATGCCACTGCAGAAGTTCAGAATGCATTCTTGAGCTCAGAGTTGCCTACTTGTGATCTAGTAGATCTAGAGAAGCAGTGAAAGCAGAGGTGACTTATTTAGTTAGAAAGGAACTGCCCTCTTCACAGGTGTGGTAGATCATCTGTATGAAGTTTCTTGGCATAAGGATGCCTTATTCAAGCTTAGCGGAGACTAAGAGATAATGTCACTGTTGTCTACAACTTCCTTGTGAGTGGGAGCCCAGAGGGAGGTGCAACAAACACCAACAAAACAAAACACCAAACCACCATGATAAACCTCAAGGGAATGGGTAACAATTATATCAGGAAAAGTTCAGGCTGGAAAATAAGGGAAAAAATCTCTCTACTGAGAGGTTGATTAACCTCTGCAATGGGCTCTGTAGGGTCATGGCCCCAAACCATGTTCAAGAATCATTTAGACAGTACTCTTCGATATCTGGTTTAACTGTCAAGTCGTCCTGTGAGCAGTCAGCCATTGAATTCGATGATCCTAATGGGTCCCCTTCACCTCAGGATTTTCTGTTCTGTGATCCTATTTGCAATTCAAAATGTTATGCCTTCTTATATGCTGTTAAACAATATTGTTGTAAAAACAATGCTGTTAATTACTCTGACCCTCCTTTGTTTTAGGAAGGGAAGAAATCTGAGAAGAGAAGCTTTGTGAATACTTATGCATGTAATTCTTGGGAATTGCCTTCTTTTGTTCGTAACTTAAAGCACTTCTTTCGTGTGCAGATTTGCTGCATGTTTTCTTCGGAGAGGTGGCTTGACTTCCAATTGAGAGGTAGCCTGTATTTTGTTATATGCCTTTTGCTTTTAATATGCTGCATCTAACTAAAACTCATTTTTATCTGATGAAAGAGCTGCTTGGCTTTTGTAAACAGATTATCTTGGTTTATATAGTGTTTCTTAATAATCTGCAGTTGTTTCTATTGTAGTCCCCTTTTTAGGGCTACTGGAAGGCTCGAGCTGGAACAGAAAATGAAGGATATTCATTTGTTTAGAAAGAATCTAGGTACTAAAAACCAGTATGTGCTCACCTGTTCTGAGAGCACTTGCAAGTCCGATCTTTTTTCAAAGGCCCTTAGGTTTGTTTTCAGGAATAAGCATTGATGTGTCCCCTCTTGACATCTGGTTTCTCTCTTTTTTTCTTTTTTTGATGTTAGAACTCTTTTCTGGAATGTGCTCTGAAGAGTATTTGTCCCTTTTAGACTTCTGTTTGGTGTATTCCCAGTCACTTTAGGTGACAAAACACTGGCTAGAGGTAACAGTTCTCTGCATCCATTTGTGACTGCTAACATGAGTAGGAAAGAGTTTATAAAGCAGCCTGGGCCTGTTAGTGGCTTATATAAAGTGCAATCAAATCTCTTTTATAATCAATATAAAGGTAGAGTAGAACTGTAAAATTCAAGTGAAATATTTATTTATACACACATGCATATACACACAATTTTAGAAGGCCTGATATGCCATTTATCTTTGTAACACAAAATGCAGCAAAGCCCAATCCGGTTTTTACTGTTTGTGCTTCAATTTGGTAAATAAGATGATTGTTTCAAACTGTATTCAAATGACTTAAAAGCCCCTGCTAACATAGGTCTAGAAATAAACTTAGTGAAACAACTTGAATTTTTTTTACTTCTGAGCATTATCAAATACTACGTATTTGAAATTGGATTCTCAAGAAAAACACAAAGTTTTGTTGGATGTAAAAACTTCTTGTGCTTTAATGTAATACTCTACAGTGAATTCCACTTTAAAAAAAAAAAAAGTTTTGTAGCTTCCAAGTAATGTATGTAATGTAAAGCTTCATGTTCTTGTGATTCTTTTTATTAATGAGGTTAATACATTGGAAATACATTAGAAAGCTATAGATGTCGTCGTTTTAAACTAAGCAATAGCATGATAGACGTCGGTTGTGATGAATTTAATGTCTTAGAATCACAGTCTAGATATGTAATTGCTGCAGGAAGCATTTGGTAGATATTAGAAAACACAAAGCTGATACAATTGGCTCAAATGGTCAGAAGGAAGCAGGTGGTATAACAGTAATGTGAATAGGTTTGTGTGGCACTTTGTATTGAGCAGTATTTAATATCCTATACCACTGGAATAATATTCATGCTCATATATTTTGATGGGAAATGTTTTCCAGGGAAAAAGTGTTCATTAAAAACTTTTTACATTTGTCTTAAAATTCTGTTAATTGAAAATACTGTTTCAATGACTACCATTTCTGAATATATTTGATTGCATTGTATTGTACTTTCTGGTACAAAAAATTCAAAACCTAGCAGCAGTATTTGAATCAGAATGTGAAAGGCTTATAGCTTTGTTTGGCCCTGGGCACAAGTAATAAAAATCCTAGCTTTAAGTACCATTGGGGTTTATGGAATGAAGACATCTGCATTATTATATTAAAATGTTCCTTAGGGTAATAAATATAACTGACAGAAGTGCGTGACTTCCTTTATGAAAAATATGTTGGTAACAATATAGTCTTTAAATACTGAAGAAACGGACTATTAAAATTTTATGCTTCCAGTTATAGACATCTGTTGAACATTTAGTTGGTATTATTGGTTTACTACTGGGTATATCTAATAAGACTTTCAGTTCACAATTAAATTCAGAAATGCTGATGAAAAGAACGTATTAGCCTTCTGCTGATTAGTAATTTTTTTGAGTTTAATATCTAGATATACAGTAAGATGTTTGTGAATGCAATATAATGAATTGCATCCGAAACTGTTTCTTTTGATTTCTCCAGGAAGCTCTGGGAGAATATTACATTTGCGTGTTTATCAAAAGCAATTTCCCTATTGTCTTTTTCAAAAAAAGACAAAATGCTGAAGATGTTCTAGTTCTGATTTTACCAATCTGACCAACTTATGTCCGTTTATATGCTATCAGGTATTCATTATAAGGATGGTTTCAGTGTACTGATTAACTGCAAAAGTTTCTCAAAATCCATGAGACTTATTCCAGATGGCTTGCTCCTGTTTTTTTTTTTTTTTTTTTTTTTTTTAAAAAAAGACTTCTTTTCCATTTGATGTCCTTGTTGAAAGTGTTTGGTATAACTAACTTTACTCACTTTTCATTATTTAGGTATACATATATAGCCCTATTGCTTTGTTGAGTGGATTGTTTTTCTTCTTGGCAGTATATTTGGAAGAGGTGTCTGTACAGTGGGTTTTTCCTCTCTATCTTCTGTGCTCATTAGGAGATGATAAGCTTGCACATGTTAATCTTGCATCCATTATTAATCTGCCAGTATTTCAAATGTGAAAGTAACTGGTAGTGGTCTTTTGAAAGTTTTCTTTTAAATCAGTAGAGAAGTATTTTATTTTCTGGATTCAGTGCATAGCCAGTTTGAATTTCTTGTGATAACACTTTGAATGTCTTGGAAATAAAACCATTTATGCTATTTAGATATGTATATTAAATAACATAATGACTATAAAATGTTTTATTATCATAAACTCAGCAGGGTATTTAATAAAACAATGGTATTCTAAAAATCTAGGTCAATCTAAAGACACTGGTTTTCCAAAGCTGACTTGCATATTTTCATTGTAATACAATATTTGAAAGCAACTTTCATGTACTTTATCATTCAGGTGATAAAGTTTGTTTTCAGAGCATCTACTTGACTTTTCTGTGGATCGTGTTTGAACACTATTTTGCAGTCCTAGTCTTTGATTAACAATTAAAGAACATTAATTCTGTTCCCTGACTAAATGATTCCCACAGTGACCACAAAATGTTTTTCTGTTCTTTGAACAACAGCAATGTACTGAACTTCTCCTGTCTGTTATTATTCCACTCAATCCATTTAGTGTCTCTTTTGCTATTCTGAATTCCACCTATCCTTGCTCTTTTTAGTGTATTCTCTTTTATATTTTTTCCCCTTTCCTTTTTATACTCTATACAGCTTTGTGACAGTGCAAAAACTTCAAAGATGAAAGGCTTCACCAGTGCACTGTCAAAAAACAGTGAGTGTCAATTGCTGTTTGCTGGTACCAAATCAGATTCTTCAGCCCAGAATAGAAGTATATACTAGACTTGGCTACTGAACAGGAGGAGCAAGTAGCAAATGACTTCAGAAGTTGAAATTAATACTTCATTATTTGAGAGCATGGCCTTTCCTTAAAATGATCTGAAACAAGTACCTTGTGCTTGAGTTGTTTCTACTCATATCAAATCATGTTTTTGTTTTTAATGTCCAAGTGCTGTTGTACAGAAGTTATTTCTAAAGAACTTAGTGAAAAAGCATAGGTATGCTACCTTTATCTTAGTGAGGTGTATTCATATTGTTATATATCTAAAAAATGTGTGGAAATATAAAAATAATTCCCAGGCTTGCTAAAGTTTCTTTCTGCAGGAAAGTAAAAGTGAAGATATTGCTCTCTCCAGTGAGCAGGCTTTCCTCCCTCAAACCCCATCCCTTCTCTCCTCCATCCTGTTTATGTTCTTGTTTATGTTGCAGGAATTGTGTATTTGAGGCAAAACTCAGAAAAGATTTGGCTATTTAGAATTTTTTAATAATGTATAGTCATGATTAAATCTTGATGTAACTACAATTATTGCTTGGCAAACAGTAAAAACTCTGAAAGAAAATTTGTTTCCAGTAATGCTTAAAATGAATATATGAATAACACTTTTTAATAATGGAATTACTTAAAAAATTTTTCCTTTATGTATGAACAACTATATAATATTAGAATGCCTGTGTGAAATTGGCAGTGACCTGTGGCTATCTACTTAATGGTTATGCTACTGCTATAAACAAATCTGAAAGTGTGCTAGCGAGCTCAAAACTGCAGTTGACCCAATCAACACTATTTCTTCAAATGTATGTATCCCTTATCCTTATCTAAATTAAGTAATAATATCATTATAGAGGAATGGATCTTAGCTCTCTGTTCAGTTATTCATTAAGGTGTATATTACATCTCAGTAAGTGACTGTGTGGTAAGCCAAATATCCAAGGATTTCTTTTGGTTGTGTTCTCCATATATCAATACAAGCTTAGAATATTAATGTTGGATTGTGACTTGTGGGGTTATAATGGATGCTAATAAACTTCTGTCTCTTAATAATGCCCTGTAATTTAACAAATATTATTCAAGGTTGTCAGAATTTCTTTCAGTCTTGAGAAGAGAGGGAGAAATTGAGAAGGATCTAGAAAAAGGTAGACTAGAAGAATTTGCCTGGCAGCGGTTAGTAAGGCATGGAGATTCTGCAATTGTTGACTGACGTTTTTTCTGCCAACGCACATGTGCACACAGATGTGCATTCTTAAAAGTCATCATCCAAGTACAATATAATAAAGTGCCAACCCGAATCTCTGATATTCAGAGCAGAAAGGGCAGTACAATAGGAATATAAAATACTTTAGGACACACTGTATAGTAATAACATTGGCTCATGTTTCCATCAAGTCTTTTCAAAAGTGAAGAATATGAAGCTGAATTATGCAGTAGCTCATGATAAATATTGAACTACATTCGAAAGATCAGATCTTATTCTGTTTTCACCCAATTACAAAATTAAAAGTGAGTTCAAGTTGCTTTTTGGCCACATTTATTAATATCCTAGAAAGGGGGAGGACTTGTTTTTTTCAGTTCTGTTTTTTGTTTCATTTGAGATAGTGATTAGATATAATTGTAATAGGTATTTACATAATAAAAGCACAGCAACATCAGTGTTAAGAATATTAAAAAGGTCTTCTAAACTGTGCTCTGTTTGCCCTGAAGCTTGGGCAGGTTCTCTTAATTTGAGAAAGCTGGAATGTGGTGTTTTTTGTTTTTTTTTTAAACAAAACATACACTATTTGTTAGAGTAGCATAGAGTGTTTTTTTTTTTTTTTTTTTTTTTTTTATGCTACGGAACTTAAAATTCTATTGATTTGATATTGTTAATATATCCTGACAGATTTAAGAAAGAACAGTTGCCTTAAACTGCTTTTGGTTTGTCTCATCAAATAAACACACACAGCCGCCTTCTTGTAAGGTAATCAAAGTTAGCCTAAGTATGCTCTGAGCTATTTTTCCTCTCACATACTATCCAGCAGTTAGTGATGCATTTTGCAGTTATTGCCTGTAATAATTAATGCGTTTTGGTGTATTTGTCACTTTGGGCTCAACTTATAAAACGACTATCAACAACATAATCAAGATTCTTTTCTGAGTAACCAGAAAGAAATTTGAAAGCTTGCATATTTAAGGAGACAAGTCGAAGTGGAATTTATTGTTCACACAAGGTATTTATTTAAAAAAAAAAAAAAAGTGTGGGATTACTAAAATTTCCCAGTGGACTTACGTAAATTTGTCTGAATTTTGGCTTTTAGCTTGAGTATTTTGCATCTTTTTTTGAACCTAAGGTCATTTTACTTTTTCTGTTTGGGATGTTTCTGTTTCTATGAAGCAAAGTATTTCCCATGTTGATTAGAGTGCTCAGTGAAGATGGACTCCCTTTAAATATTCCTAATAAAATTCATAGTGTTGATCAAATTTGTTGGACGTATGATAGATATGGAGAAAACTCTCAAGGTAGGAAGTTGGGATCCGAAGATCATCTGAGTTTTGCTCCAGCCTTGTTTACATTTGGATGATTTTCACTACTTAGTCCTTATCTGACCTGCTTTCTTCCTTTATTTCTGACATTTTGTTATGTTTTTGTCTACCCTTCAACAGTGTAAATAGAGCACTTAACTTCATTAAATTCTGAAGCCTTTCAGTTTAAATGATGCATTCTGTGTGGTGAATGCTTCATAACAAACAACTTCATTTTTCAGAGAAGAAAGAAATCCTTAAATATGCCTTGATGTTTAAAAAAAAAAAAAACAAAACAAAAAAACCCATGTTTTGGACCCCTTTTTTTCCTGAGATGTTTTCTGTGGACATCTAAAGAAACAATTCAAAAATGTTATTTCTGTTTCTGTTGTTAATTAAAATGATGCTATTTCTTATTATGTTTCTTTCTTTTTTTTTTTTTTTGTAAAAAGAAAATCTTAATCTTAAAAGCATAGGACCTTATTCAGATTTAATTTTCTATTTTTTATTATTTGCTCAGGTTTTATTTGCCATTAATGTGTGGTGTTCTATAGTAGTCCTGTACGATTACATGAAGCAAAACATGCAATCAAAACAGTTTTGTTGGTGGCTGGCATATGATTAATAAATGTCATTATTTCTTCCACAATTTTTCCACAAATTTTCCTTGTCTTTTGTTTTCCCTTGATTGTTTTCAAATGATACTTCAGACAATAGAGTACTTAGCAGCAATCTTGCTATTGTTTCTGAATGAAGCAGTGTAATTACTTTCAGTAGAGTTTACACTATCAAGCTTTATCCGTGCGTGGTACATCTTTGAATGAGAATTCTCTCTGATGATTACTTTGAACTCTTGTTCATTAATTTGTCTCAAGAAGGGAATTACAGAGTTGAGGGGAAGACAGCAAATTGCATTTTTGTCCGTGTCTGGGAAATACATTGTGTAGATGCTCAGAGACATATCAGAAACACTTTGTGTTTGCAGCTGTTTCAACACTAAAGCAGGAAGATTGTTTCATTAGATGGGCTTGGATGCACAGATATATAGTTTAGAATTATTTTTTTGACTGAGATATTTTTGTCTGAGATAAGACAGTACCTACTCATTTGACCTGCTTTGTCATGTGGATGTTGAGCAATAAAGATAGATACTGTTCAGCTCATCTAAATAGGTATATACATGCAGTGCTTTAACAGAAGAGCTTTCAGGTAAAGGGAGAGAGAGTGAGGGCATACCTAATTATAAATTTCCGTTCAATAAGGGCTTCGTTACTTCAAAACATATTTCAAATATTATACTTTCCGTCTCCATTTTCTGATGTGTATTACATAGATGATATAAAATTGGGAAGAGTGAGATGCAGACTGGATTGTTTGGGCTCCTGTTCAGAGGAACCTTCACAAGCTGGAGAGATGATCAGAAAAAGTCAAATTAAGCAAGTTTATCCAAGAGAAATGTGAAGATTATGCACCATGGCAGGCTGGTAGCTGAATGTGTGGAAAGCAGTTCTACAACAAAGACTTTGAGGTTTTAGTGGACAATACACTGACCAGGGATTCAGCAATGTGCCTTTGCAGCCAAGAGGCCACCGTAATCCTCAGCTGCATTTGGAAAAGCATAGTGAGCAGGGTGTGGGAAACAATCCTTTCTGTCTACATGTAGAGGTGTGTCCCATTCTGGGGTAAGAGATAGAAATAGATGTGTTGTAATGGTTCCTGTAAGTGATCACAAAGACTGTGCTTGGAGCATCAGATGTATGAGGAGAGAAGGAGGTCTGGGATAATTCAGGTTGGAGAGAATGCTTGTGAGAGGTATTGTATTTCTAAATACACAACTTAAGTGGGAAAAGGGGAAGAGGGTGATGGAATCAAACTCTTCTTGGTAGCTCTTTGAACCAAATTAATGTACTTCATTTGAATAATTATACAAATGAATGAAAGTTTGTTGAAGTTGTTTCTGTACAATCAAAACTTGGGCTAATGGTTGAATCTTGCTTCTGTACTGAAATCAGGAGTCTTTGACCCTTTGTCAAGAAGACATAATATTAATTCATTCTTGAGATGTTTTTGTGCTTTTCTATTTCTCTCCAAATTTACCATGAGCCTTGCTGATTTGTTGTTGTATTTACTGTTAATAGAAAAGAAGAATATTTGTGATGTATTTTTCTAAGCTTTTTCAATGTATCACTGACTCTTGATTCAGAATGAGGATCTTCAGCCATACTAGAGTTAATCATTTAGATTCTCACTGGGTATTTGTCACAGGGTTATCTAGATCTGAGTCTGTGAGGGGGACAGCAGGCCCACTGACCCAAAAAGGGGAAGGGGGATGAGAGGGGTGTTGATGGCTTATGGACTCTGTGACTAATGGGCAGGGGACCTGTGGACCCACACCCTGGGAGAAGGGGGATGGAAAAGGGGGAGGGGTAGGGAGCTGGGACTAAAAACAGAACACCTACAGCAATCTGAGGAGGAAAGTTAATTTACTAAATGTGATTGGAATGCAAGATAACACAATATAATACAATATATAATTGGAACTGAGGCTTATAAATCAAAATGAGAGAGGGATTCTGAAAGCAAAGGCCTTACTCTGAGTTGATGGTGAACCAAACTGCCAGGCAGCAGAGAAAAGAGAGTCCCATGACTTGCTAGGAACTTATCTTGCCCTCTGAAAGCAAAGTCCTCTGGGGTATGTAGTTCTTCTCTTCTGAGAGCTAGGTATTCAGAAAATTGGCAGTCTGTGGAAGTGGGGCTAACGTCCCACTATTTAACTTCCAGTGCTTTACATGATGTTATGATGTGGAATACTGATAACCAAAAATCATAAAACCATGATGGTATTCTTACCATGTTCTTAACATTCTTATTTAAGCAACCATCACTGCCTCTTGAGATTTCCTTATAGATTTCAATAGCATTCAATCATGTGTGGTCAGAATTGGTTAAACTTTTAATCTGAGGAGTAAAAGAATTTCTTTAATTCACTTCAATTTCCTCTGATTTTGCTGTTGAAGAAACAACATCCTTCTGGGAACATCAAACTTACTCAATAATTCAGTTAAAAGTAGATTATTTTTTTTTTGTGCTTTTATTTAATAGTGGAAAGGAGAGCCAACACTTTATTCCTCCTTACAGGATATCATCCAACATCCAGTAAAATCAATAGAAAGACTGAAGAGTTTGCACTTCTCAGGTGGTAGATAAGTTGTTTAAACTATGTCAAGTTTGATATTTTTTTTTCTCTCCTGTCTCCCTTGTTCCCAAACAAATCAAGTTAGACGTAAGAGATGGGAGAGGTGGATTACTTGGGTTAAAAAATAGGCTGAGCAGATCTAGCAGCATAGCTTCTGGTGAAATGACTAACTTATAGCATGTAATTTTTTTCTTTCTGTGCATATACTGTGTATTGATGCTGTTTGTTTTGTAGGGTTTGTCCTCACACCAAAACCTTATCAATTTAGCTTAATCCCATTTTAATCTAGACAATTCAATGCATTTTATACGTGACTGGATTGTAGCTGTTAAGAACTTTGCTGGTTTGAATGAAAAATGATTGATTGCATCTGTCTTCTTATCTGAAGAAGGTAAAGAAGGTAAAATATATCTTCAGGGTGCATCATAGTACATCACCTATGTCTTCAGTTGGTTCATATCTTTGCCATTGTTTTCATCTACTCCTTGTGTATGTTGAAGTAAATTCTATCTAAACAGAATCACAATCACAGAATCACAGAATTGTAGGGGTTGGAAGGGATCTCCAGAGATCACTGAGTCCAACCCCCCTGCCAAAGCAGGTTCCCTACAGCAGGTCGCACAGGTAGGCATACAGGCAGGTCTTAAACAACTCCAGAGAAGGAGACTCCACCACCTCCCTGGGCAGCCTGTTCCAGTGCTCCGTCACCCTCACTGTAAAGAAGTTCTTGCACATGTTTGTGTGGAACTTCCCGTGCTGCAGTTTCCAGCCGTTTCCCCTTGTCCTGTCTCCACTCACCACTGAAAAGAGTCCAGCCTCGCCATTCTGCCCCCCACACCTTAGATATTTATAGACACCATAGATATTTACAGATATTTATATTTCAGGTCCCCTCTCAATCTTCTTTTCTCAAGGCTGAACAGACCCAGTTCACTCAGCCTTTCTTCATAGGAGAGATGCTCCAGGCCCTTCACCATCTTTGTGGCCCTCTGCTGGACTCTTTCCAAGAGATCCCTGTCTTTTTTGTCCTGGGGAGCCCAGAACTGAATGCAGTACTCCAGATGAAGTCTCACCAGGGCAGAGTAGAGGGGGAGGATCACCTCCCTTGACCTGCTGGCCACGCTCTTTTTAATGCACCTCAGGATGCCATTGGCCCTCTTGGCCACAAGGGCACACTGCTGGCTCATGGCCAACCTGTCATCCACCAGGACACCCAGGTCCCTCTCTGCAGAGCTCCCCTCCAGCAGCTCACCCCCCAACCTGTACTGGTGCATGGAATTATTCCTCCCCAGATGCAAGACTCTACACTTGCTTTTGTTAAACCTCATCTGTTTTTTTTTTTTTTTTTTTTTTTTTGCCCAGCTCTCCAGCCTTTCCAGGTCTTGCTGAATGGGAAACAGATTGTATCTAAATGATCAATCATAGATGGATTCACACAAAAGTATTTTTGGAGGATTTTCTTGTTTACGTAAGGCCTTTGAGGACATTACAGTTCTTGCATAATTGGTTTCTACACATAGAATTTGCATGAGTTTGGCTGATGCTTAAAAAAAAATATATACCTTATAGTTGTTTTTTTTTTTAATGAAGAAGTTAATCTATCATCCTGGTTATGTATCTGAAATATCTTTTCCCTCCCACCCAAAAATTTGGTGCGGTTCTGTGAAGGAACTCTGTGGCTAGATATGTACTCATGCAAAATACTTTGAGATCTCGTGAACCCAGCTGCTTGAAGATGTGACAGCTCTGCTGGCTGAGACATTAGGGAAGTATGCTGATAAATTCCCAACAGCAATTAGCATATGTTTGTTGATTGTCTTAGTGCTGTTTCCAGTGGATGTTTTCTCTTAGTAGAGATCTGTTGCTATCATGTTAATCCTACTGTTGTCCTTAATAACAGTTTTCACAGTACTAATCATAAAATGATCTTTCTCATAACTACTGTTCTTCTGATGAGCCTAACATAATATATGTGTATATGAGATTATTGCAATCTTTATTACTGATGATTAGTCACTAAATTACCCAACAAATAATACATTCCTTAAAAGACTGGCTGTGTATAATTATGTAATTTAGAAAATGCTTATAAAACAGTGCACTATGGTTTTCTCCAGTATCCTATCTGCGTTGTTGGAATCAATTTTAATTATGAGCATTTCTTATATGCAATTGTGAATTTCTTATATGCAATTTTGCCTCAAGAAATCAAATATCATGTTATTGATACAATGGAAATATTTGTGTTGGATATCATAGAGATATCATAGACTGTAAGAATGGAGTCAAATACTATATTCGGTTACATCAGAATAAACTGGGAGTTAATCTATTTTAATCAAGTCTGATGTAGACATTGGTTCATTATCTGGATACATTCATTAGGAGTGTTCTGATTTTACAACCTGAATGAACAGCCTTATATGCAGTTCTTCTATTTCTGCCAAGTTTGAAGAATGTCTTACTTCTACGAATATACTGGTTACACATTTTGTGTAATTTGTGATTTTTCTAGACTTAAATAAGATAACTAAGTTTAGATAATAATGAGGACAATAAATGTTAAGCTGCAATGAATTATATTTTTAAAAGCAAAATATATTTCTTTACCTACAAATGATCTATCACTTGATTTTGTTTTTTTTTTTAAGTTGACAAAGTAGGAGACGTTCTCACTGGTAATTGATTTGTGAGGTTTACAAGGGAAATATAGTTATGATGATAGGTAGTATCCTTGAGATAATTTTTCAAATCATTAATCTAACTTTCTGTGACTGCCTTTCTCTCATCTTTAAAGGGGAACTGTTCTCCTTCTATAAATGCTTGTATCAAATGCTGAACTTGGTGATGGGAAATCTTTTGAAGAACTGAAAGATATTCTGCCAAGCACGCTCATATTGTTGACTTCCTGACATGTTAAAAAATGTAACGGTTAAAAAAGCATGTCAGGAAGATATAGTTCTAGCCTCAAATACATGCTGCTAATTCCATTTGTGTATGTAATAATCTGCTATAATGTGATCTTAAATTTGAGCTTATTGACGTTCAAGATGAAAACATTTTCTCTAGTTTTAGAAATTCCCTTAATTTGTCATTGAGACAAAAAGACATAAACATGTCAGTCTAATAAAACTCAATGTGACCATGAGTCTTTGTGACATGGCTCTTCAATAGTATTAACAAAACCTGGAACGGAGCAAGTCCTCACTGAAGTTCTCAGTCTATTTTGGCTCTAAAAGAAGTTTGAACAATAAAGATCTCCAAGCATCTTGGACATGTGCTGCTTTCAGTAATAGATCTGTAACAATCTATGTGCTTTGGTGAGAACCTTTAGCAAAGCTGTTTAAGTATGTGTAGATGCTGCATTTACTGTATGCTCACTGGTGTGGGCTACAGAACAATAAATGCTGAATGGAAGCAAACAACTTCTATAATTGTGTACATATCCTTCTCGTGGATGTATTATTCGTACAGATCTCACCACAGAAGACAACTTTTGAAATATTTAGATTGTATTGATCAGAAAGGGAGCACAGTACCTACTACTGTAATGGCTTCAGCCTAGACAAACCTAGATTTAAGTTTTCATTTCCTTCCCCAAATGAAGGTCTATTGACCCTTTTCCTTTCCTTTCCCTTTCTTTTCCTTTAATCTCTCCTATTTCTCTCCTCCTCCTCTCTTGTGGGTATTGACAGTCTGCAAACAGCCCAACTGTAAGGTTAGTTTTCTGCTTGTCTGAGCATACAGCATGTTGCGCTTGACATTGTTGCTCTACTCCATACATTTTTATTGGACATGCTTGATGTACTGTTCAGCCATGTTTTTCCTGTAACACCTAGGTAACTTCAGACTAGCTATTGGATCGGTGCCTGTGAGTTTCCATAAATAGATAATTTTTGAGTAAGCCCCTTTCTCCTTGCAAATCTCCCAGCTGTGTGTAATTCACTCTTTTTTTTTTTTTTTTTCTGACATTGAAAATTAATTTCCTTTGTCACTGATGTGATTATGTGATGACTGAGGAGAATCACTGCAGTCATTTGAAAAAGCAAACAAAAATTGAATGCGTATTTAGAAGACCAATTCACTCTCAGTTCTCAAAGGAAAATATTTTATTCTTCCATCTTAATAATTACAAGTATGATTCTTTGCTATTGTGGAACTGATCTGTATCACCAAGTTCTGGATGAAAGTAACAAAAACCCCTTTTCTGGAGGAAAGTGCCATTAGCTCATTTTAACACTGTGGTAAATACTATGAAAAGGGAAGGAAGAATAGTTTGGGATGCAGGGGTAGACCATGAAGAAACAGAAGCTTCATGTCAGATAGGAGCCAGCTGGCTCCAGGAGGGACCTACTGCTGGCCAGAACTGAGCTGATCAGTAACACAGGTTCTGACTCCATGAGAACAAATTGAAGGGGAAAAAAAAAAAAGAGAACCGATAAATAGCTGCAGCCTGTGTAGAGGCATCCACAGTGAGGAAAAAGGTCTGTGGGGACTCATGTGAAGCAATGCCTGAAGTGTGGGCCACATTGTTGTACTGTATTATGCTGGAGCAGTTCTTGGAGAGCTGCAGCCTGTGGGAAAGCCCATGCAGGATCAGTTCAGGAAGTATGATACCCTGTGGGAGGAAATCCACCTGGAGAATAGGGAGTTTTTGTGAAGGAATGTCAGAGATAAAGCATTATGGTCTGACCACAGCCCCCATTCCCTGTTCCTCTGTGCAGCTTAGGGGGAAGAAGTAAAAAAGAATGGAGGAATAGGAGGGTGCTTTCAGTTTGCATCAAGCTTTGCTGCTCTATAAGTAATAAGTAATAGCTTTCATTTTCGTAATGAAATATCTATTTTGTCTATTATGTCAACTGGTAAGTGATCTTCCTGCTCTTATCTCAGCCCGTGTGTTTTTCTCATCATATTTGCTTCCCTGTTGAGCAGGAGGAGTGAGAGTAGAATCATGGAGCTTAGCCATCTATTTGTGTTAAAACACTATCTTAACCCATTACAAGCAGTAGCTGGGGAGAGCTCTGATGTAGAATTTGTGTTTTTCCTTATTTAATGGCTATGTTCAGAGTTTCCATTTTAAGTCTTCTTGCTGCTTGTTTTCAGTCTCTATAGTGTTTTCTTCCAGGATTAGGTTCCCTGAGGAGCTTCAATAGCATCAACAATGCTCCAATACCACTATAAGCTGTGGGAGAGTTTGTCACCTCTTCTAGTAATCTGGGTAGGTTTTTCTTTGTGGTTTGGACCATTTATCCACTGCACCTTATTAGAAAATCTTGTCCTAGCTTTTGTCTTTTATCTGTGCTGCTATGAGAAGATTGTGCCTCCACTTTCTATACAGCTCTCTTTTGAATAATCAAAGCTGCTCATGGGATCTCTTCTGTCTCAAGTTCTGCAGGATGGACATGCATAGTTCCTTCAGCCTGTCCTCAAGCACTGAACTTTATTTTGCTCACATTCATTGTGGTCTTTCACTTGCCTAACTTCCATATCATGTTGTGTTATGTGGAGCCCACAGTTGAACATGGCACTCAGATGTTGTTTCACAAGTGCAAGTTATGCTTTTCTTAACAAAGAGTGCACAGTTGACCTTCTTTGATCAAGGGTATGATGATGAACAGGACTATCAGATCCTCTTTTGTCTAGCTAGTCTTATTCCACAGTTCACAGTGCAGCTTGAGATTATTCCAAATGCAGAACTTTTCATTTTCATTTGTGGGACCTTATGAGGTCCTGTTCATTTCTTGCAGCGCGCTGAAGAAAATGTTTGTGCTCGTTTCAGCAAAAATATGTGAATGTTACTGTTGCAGTTCTTACAGGAAGTTACAATCTGTGAAGCTCTTTTCTGGTGACTTGGGTTTTCTAATCTGTGATATTAAAGCCCATAACAAAATCTTTTCAGGCTCTCCAAGTTTTCCAGACTTAGAAATTAAAATTGTTTCATACAGCACCTAATTTTCTCCTTTTTGACTATTTTCATGTATATTCAATCATCTGAGTCAATTTAATCTACTGAAGTTTGTGAAAACTACAGTTTCTTTCTCCTTGAACTAGTTTCAGTGCTTATCTAATTGAGATACGAAAGAAAAATCTGGGCCAGTTTATTTGCTGAGGTTGGTTACTCTTGTGTTTAATATTCTCTAATGATCCACTAGTGTATTACTGAATGCATGCTGCTATCCAATAGATTATAGAGCAGATACATAAGCTGCATAACAAAAGGAAAGCAGTTGTTGGAGGGGGATGGCTATTAAGTAATATATTCATGAGTAGCTTCTCAATTTGGCTGTGTCTACAGATTATTTGGATTTCTTTAATTTGAGAATCTTGATGGACAAAAAATGTAACTGAAATGAAATTCTGCTAGAAATAATTGATGAAGTAGCTTACTCCTAGGAATAAGAATTAGCTGTGTTTGATTTTTTTAGCTTCTAAAAGATGTGAATGAACACAAATATCATAGTGTTTAAGAATGATTTTGGCAGGGCTTGCTGTGGTAACACTTTCTGTATAATGCTTTTAGAATTTTCAGCTCTGGCAGTTGCAACTTCCAGTTATCTGGAAGATTAGCTTTTAACTCAACATCAAATGAACATGAATAAAGCTGGGCACTGATAAGTGACCAACCCATTATTCTGTAAATGCACACAACTTACTAACAAGTTCTTCTTAAGGTCTGAAATTGTCTATTCAGCAGGACATTTCATGCTAGAAGTCAAAACATGATTAGAGGTAATACATTCCAAGAGCATTTTGGTAAACATTTTCATGTAATGTAAGTAAGGCAAACAAACTCATGGATTCTTTTAGTCTTCACATTCAAGTGGCACAGGCACTTTTTTCACCAGCACGTTGCATCACTGTTGTTTTTTCATCCAGGAGTAGTTGGGTAAGGCCAGCATAAACCTTCAACTATGTGCACTTATTTGTGTTTCTTAAAAATCAAACCAAAGGGAAAAAGCTCTCTTAGCTTCATCATTTAAAATAAAATAAAGAAGTGGTTCTTTCTCTGAGGACACAGATAAAACTGATTTATTTATTTATTTATTTTTAATTGTGACCAGGTCAGATATCCAAATTCCATTATTTAGAAGGTTAATTCTGTTTGCATACTGATCTTGCAGAGCTGCTTGGATGAGCAGAAGAGGTAATGTGTATAAATTCTCTTGGAAATCTGAGAGTTTGGTACTTCCTATAGTAGGAATCTCAAGGCAAGCAATGTTTACAAAGATCAATAGATCTTTCGTTCACTGAAAGAAAGAGAAAGCTAATTTTGTAATGAAACATCTACCGTTTAGAACAAATGCGTCTAAAAATCAGCAAAATAAAAATGCTGTAGCTCTATATACCTGCAATAATTGCACAGTTCTGTTAGAGACTTGAAGCCATCTTTAAAACTTTGGAGATTCAGAATGGCACAAACCTTTGTGGTGTGTATCTTTTTTTAAATGAAATGTGGTGTACCTTTTTTAAATGAAAAAATGATATCTACTGATAGTTTCATTAACTGAATTTGTTGTGTTTAGAGTAAGCATTAAAGTTAACTTCAGAGAGACTCCTCTTCAGATCTAGATCACTTCTGGCATGATAGCCCTCTGTCTGTATATGAGATAAAACATTCTGAGAATTAGTTCACACTTGAGCAAAATGGAGTCCTGACACACTTGAAAGGAAGATGTTCAAGTTGATGGAAAAGAAGGAAAAGCAAAATTAGGGTTGAGTAGAGAAGGAATAATAATTTGTGGAACCCAGACTCTTCAAAAGCTTTATTATATGCTGAATTTGAATTCATTGAGTAACTCTTCTGAATTTACACATGCTTGTGGTTTGGGATGGAAGGGAACTTAAAGATCACCCAATTCCAAACCTCATGCCATGTGCGGGACTGCCACTCACTAAATCATACTGCCCAGGGCCTGGCCTTGAACACCTCCAGGAATGGAAGATTCCTGACTTTTATCAGCAAATTTGAATAAAGAATTTGTTCAACGTATAATATAAACCTTCCTTCTAGTTTAAAACAGCTCACCCTTGTCTTATCACTATTAGACTGTGTGAAAAGTTGCTCTCCCTTTTGTTTATAACCTGCTTTAAATATTGGAAGGCAGCAATGAGGCCTCCAGGGAGCCTTCTTTTCTCTAGATTGAACAATCACAGCTCCCTCAGCCTGTCTTTGTTGGAGAGATGTTTCAGCCTTTTGATCCTTTTTGGCTTTGTCTGGGCACAAAGCTCTATGTCTTTCTTGTGCTGGGGGCCCCAGGCCTGGATTTAGTTCTCCACATGGTAATTTAAAAGAGGAGAGTACAGGGGGACAATCACCTCTCTTGCACTGCTGGCCAGCTCACTTTTGATGCACTTGGTCTTCTGGGCTACAAGTGCACACTGCTAGTCTGTGTCTAGATTTTCGTCCAACAGATTTCCTAAGTCCTTTTCAGCAGGGCTGATCTCAATGAGTTCTTTCCCCAGCCTGTAAACACATCTGGGATTGCCCTGACCCAAGTGCATCACCTTGCACGTGGACTTATTGAACCTCATTAACTTCATGTGGGCCCACTTTTCAAGTTTGTCCAGGTCCCTTCAAATGGCATTGCTTCCTTGCATTGTACCACCTGCACCATTCGTTTATATTATTATGGTTTAAATTTACTAATACTCTTTTTTTTTTTTTCTTGTTGCTTTTCTAGAGATTGAAAAGAAATTGTACCCTCTACCTTGTTCTAGAACAGTAAAAACTGAGAGATTATTTCTTTCCATCAGCCATTGTTTGCAATGGAGTTGTTTTGATCATTTCTCTACACAGAAACTGTGGTAATGGATGAATTAACAGTCTATCAAACATGATAGCATATCAGTGTTCCTTTCTCTTTTCCTACCTTTCCAGATATCTAGGCAATTGTAACATGGATTTTTTTCTACTAATGTTAGTATGGAGAACATGGGAGATAATAACTCATCTCTGCTATCTGAATATTTTAAACAGCCTATTAGTTTTCAATTACAGATATTCAGTGCAGGGTTTCATCCCTTTTTCCAGTCCATCATATTGTAATTCAAAAAGCATAAAGGAGTTAAAGGCATAAAAGAGCATAAATTAGTTAAAAGTGGGAAGGTTTTATTTTTTTTCCTGTATGTGTTACTTTTGTTGTTGATTTCTTATTTTTCCTTTTCTTTCTTGACAAAGGGCTTATTTTCTTGCTGCAACTGGAAGGACGGAGTCCTGAACACCTTCCTTCTGTAATACGTTTTATGCATCTCTTTTAGCCACAGTTCTATTCAGTTCACTTTGAAGTGGAGCTAAATTGTAAAGTAACTTTATAGTGTGGGCACACAGTCTGCACAATGGTCTCAGCGGCTCAGATTGTGAATTTTTGTCTCTTAGACAAGATGTAAAACTTCATTCTCCATATGGAAATATAACAAATAAAAAAAATAGTTGTGGTTGGAAAAGACCTCCAAAGGTTATCTAGTCCAACCTGCTTACTCAAGCAAGGGTGCCCAGCCCTATGTCAAGGAATGTTTTGAAAATGTCCAAAGAGAAGATTACACAACCTCTATGGGTGATGTATGTCAGTGCTCTGCCATGCTCACAGTCAAGAAATGCTTCCTGCTGTTTAGGTGGAACCTCTTACATTCTGGTTTGTTCCCATTATCTTGTGTTCTGTTACTGGGTTCTATTGAAGAGACTCTTGCTCCACTGTTTTTGCAGGTTCCCTTTGTAGACATTGGTATGATATCCTGTCTGATGCTTCTCTTCTCCAGACTGAACAGTCAGAATTCTCTCATATTGGACTCTTCCCAGTATTTTCATGTCTTCCTTTTACTGGAGGGGAGGAGTAAAAACTAGACACAGATATGGCCCCAGTAATTCTTACTTATGCCTAAATCAGCCAGGAATACTCTTAACCTTCCCTGTGGCAAGGGTCCATTGCTGACTCAAGTTCAACTTGGTGTCCACTAATATCTTTTCTGCAGAGCTCCTTTCCAGCTGAGTGGTCCCCAACAGGTCCTGCTGCCTGGTATTGCTTCTCTCTGGCTGCAGTTCAAGATTTTGCCCTTCTCCTTGTTAAACTTCATGAGGTTCCTGACAGCCTACCTTTATAATCAGTCAAGGTCCTTTTGGAAGACTACACAGCTGTCTAGTGAGCCAGTCACTCACTCCAGTTTTGTGTAATCTGCAAGTTTACTGTGTGTGCATTTTAGTCCATCATACAGTTCATTAATCATTATGTTAAATACAACTGATCCCAGTATAAAGATGTCATGATGAAGCTGAGAAACAGTCAAGTGCAAAAGAAAATGGGTAGTCATTTGCATTTAGTTTATTTAGACAAATCCTAATCCTCTTTCAGGACAAAAACATGAAATTATTTGTTTGGTTTCATAGAGAAGTACAAAGTGAAAAGAAGGCTAAACTGTCAGAAGATATTTGGATATTGTTTGCTGACTGTCTTATAGCACTTGAAGAATCTTTTACAAATACTCCAAAGGATTTTTCTCATAAAATTGTGTGAGAAGCAGAAATCTTCACTCATCTTAATTTTTGACTGGGCAACAGAGGTAAAATAATAAAACAGGGAGTAGGAGGTATGTTACTGTTTTTGCTGATGCTTATTTACTTAAGTAACAGTCTAGAAAACATGTCTATCAATATTTTCCCACAAGACTGAATCAGGTGTCATGTTACTAGGCAGATCACTGAGTTGGATAGGAAAGTGAACTACATAAATAGTTGATCAGATTCAAGAAGCAACCCTGTTAGGTAATCTTTTATTTATATTGTACCAAATATGTACATAGAGCCTTTATCAAACACAATGTCCATACAGTCCTAGTATCAAGTGACAGGCTGAACCTTAAGCATGAACAATGTGGCTTTTTGGATTGCTGTTTTGTTATCTTTATTTTGTTTTGTAAGAGTTTTAGTCAAAAAAAGAAAAAAAAAAAAAAAGAAAAAAAAGAAAAAGAAAAAGCAAACCTGTTATAACTGAATATTAATCTTGGAAATGCTGATCGTAGTGTGAAAGCATTAATTTTTCATCAGATTTTGTTTTCTTTTCTACTGCTTTATGAAGACAACTGACTGAGGCATTGTTTTTGTGTTGTTGACGCACAGCTTTCTGTGGAAATATTAGCATTCATATATTAATTTGTATCCATACTGGTACCTACATATTTCCTATATTAATATCCCCATATAAATATCCTTATGTTATCCTTATTAAGATTATTATTCATTTATTTTTTAAAAGACTGGATGAGAACAAGAGGTGAAATTGAACACACTCAATGTTCCTTTTTAAAACAAAACAAAACAAAAAAACAAAAAATAATGTATTTATTTAGCTAGCTGTCTTGTACTATGAACTGAGCAACATGAAAGACATACAATTCAAATTGCCTGCTATTTCTTGTTTCTTTTAGAGCTACCGATATAGTACAGCATAGAAACTGAGTGTAGCTGTTTAATGGAGACTTCCAGATCTAAGAATTCACAGAAATATAGAGGTTTCATCCACTTGGCTTGTTTGATTATGGCACATGTTTCACAGTCATGAATAACCTGTGCAATAGCATCCATAGTTAAGTCACCCCCCTCGGTCTCTCGCCTACTTATATGTTGCATCTCTTCCTTGATGGCCCAAGATTTCATGGGCCCACAGAGCTAGAAATAATTCACTCCTGTTCTGGAGTCCAGGTCTATTTAAGCCACCTCAATTTTGGCAGCTTGGTCTACCTGATGGCTATTTTGCTGTTCTTCAGTAGCCTGACTCTTGGGCACATGAGCATCTACATGGCGCACCTTTACAACCATATTCTTTATTTGGGCAGCAATATTTTTTCACAGTTCAGCAGCCCAAATAGGTTTACCCCTTCTTTGCCAGTTATTTTGCTCCCACTGCTGTAACAACCCCTATAGAGCATTTGCTACCATCCATGAGTCAGTGTAAAGATAGAGCATTGGCCACCTCTCCTGTTCAGCAACATCTAAAGCCAGTTGGTCAGCCTTTACCTCTGCAAATTGGCTTGATTCTCCTTTCCCTTCAGTGGCCTCTGCAACTTGTTGTGTGGGGCTCCACACAGCAGATTTCCATCTGTGATGCTTTCCCACAATACGACACGATCCATCTGTGAACAGGGCATATTTCTTTTCATTCTCTGGTAGTTCACTGTATGGTGGGGCCTCTTTAGCATGCGATGCCTCTTCTCCTGGTGGTGTTCCAAACTTTTTACCTTCTGGCCAGTCCGTGATGACCTCTAGGCTTCCTGGACAGCTGAGGTTACCCATCGGTGCTCATTGTGTAATCAGTGCAATCCACTTACTCCGAGTGGCATCAGTAGCATGATGGATGGAGGGAACCTTTCCTTTAAACACCCAGTTCAGCACTGGCAGTCAAGGTGCCAGAAGGAACTGCATTTCAGAAGTAGCCCAAAGCCCCTCATATGTGGCTAAGATCTCCTTCTTAGTTGGAGTGTAGCACTCTTCTGATTCCCTGTAGGCTCGACTCCAGAATCCCAGGGGTCGGCTTCGGGTCTCTCCTGAGGTTCTTTGCCACAAACTCCTAGTGGCACCTTTCTCTTCAGCAGCAGTGTAGAGGATGTTCTTTACACCCTGTCCTGTCCATACTGGCCCTACGGCCACAGCGCGGGCTATCTCTCGTTTAATTTGTTCAAAAGCCTGTTGCTGTTCAGGGCTCCATGTAAACTCATTCTTCATTTGTGTCACATGATAAAGGGGGCTTACAATGAGGCTTGTGATTATGTCAATCAAATCTGTCGGGATGTGATGATGGCCATCTTGCCACTTTATACCTAGAAACTGAATCTCCTGGGCAGGTCCTTTCACTTTGCTTTGCTTAATAGCAAAACCAGCTTGCAGAAGAATTTGGATTACTCGCTGTCCTTTCGTGACGACTTCTTCTGCTGTATCGCCCCACAGGATATCATCAATGTACTGCAGATGCTCAGGAGCACTGCCCTGTTCCAATACAGTTTGGATCAACCCATGGCAAATGGTCGGGCAGTGTTTCCAACCTTGGGGCAAATGGTTCCAGGTGAAAGCAAACTGTGGCTTACATTCTTTGGCCAAAGGAATGGAGAAGAAGGCATTAGCAATATCAATGGTGGCATACCATTTGGCTTCTTTTGACTCCAGTTTATACTGCAGTTCTAGCATATCCGGTACAGCAGCACTCAGTGGGGGTGTGACTTCATTCAGGCCACAGTAATCCACTGTCAGCCTCCATTCTCCACTGGCTTTACGCACTGGCCATATGGGACTGTTAAAAGGTGAGTGAGTTTTGCTGATCACTCCCTGGCTCTCTAGTTGATGAATTAACTTATGAATGGGGAGCAAGCAATCCCTGTTGGAGTGGTACTGCCGTCTGCACCATTTTTGTAGCAATCGGTGCCTGTTGCTCTTCCACTCGTAGCAACCCCACAACAGATGGATCTTCTGACAGACCAGGCAAAACAGACAGCTGCTTAATGTTGTCTGTGTCTACAGCAGCTATTCCAAAGGCCCATCAGTACCCCTTAGTATCCTTGAAATGCCCTTCTGAGGTAATTGATACCTAGTACATGGAGCCCCTGGGCCAGTCAAAATAGGATGTTTTTTGCCAGTCCTTACCAGTGAGGCTTATCTCAGCCTCCAACACAGTCAATTCTTGAGAGTTCCCAGTCACTCCAGAAATACGGATTGATTCTGTCCCTTCATGACTAGAAGGCATCAGAGTGCACTGTGCACCACTGTCCACCAGTGCCTTATATTTCAGTGGTTCTGATGTGCCAGGCCATCGAATCCACACAGTCCAATAAACTCTATTATCCCTTTTCCCCCCCTGGCTGGGGGCAGGACCCCTCTATTCATTACCTGTGGTAACTGGAGCAACTGCACTGGTGGTTGATCTGCTTTGTAATTCTCTCACCTGTGCTCGTAGTACAGGAGTAGCTTGGTCATGCCACTTCCTCATGTCTTCTCCGTGGTCACATAAATAATGCCACAAGGCAATTTGCGATGTAATATTCCTTACTGAGCCAGAAAGTGTTTGCCTCTAACAGCTGAGATTTTCGATGGTGCATATGAGAAGGAAGGTTCATCATCTTTAATTAGTTGGATTTGCATTAGTTTGATCAGCTCCTTCATTAGACTCTTTTGATTATCCTGATCGTCATCAACCATTTCTGATACTACTACGGGTTTGTCACGATTAATCAGTAAAGACACTTGCTCTTGCATTTCCTTCAGTTGGTCTGTTATTTGGGAGATAGTGGAAACGGAAGTGTGGGTAACAGTGGGGGTAACTGTTGTTCATAGTTTTGGAGCGTAAGAATCAATTCAAAAACTAAGGGCCTTCTCTGTTGGTCCTGGTATCTGTCAAATGTTGCTGCTAGTGTACGTGGTGCTGTTATTGAGAGTTTCTGCCATATATCAGGCATCGTCCTCACTCTCTCAGGGTCGTGGTCTTGGCGTGGGTGGTTAGGAACAAAGTTAGGGTCATACAACATTTCCACCATGGCTATTTCCCTCAAATACTGGATACCCTTTTCAACTGTATCACACTTTTTCATCACAGACTTCAAGCCATCTTTGAAGGGATACCTTTCCTTCACAGCTATTAACACTAGTTCCCAGAGAGTGGCAGCCCTATCCAAACATCAACTAATTCCTCTGTCAATAACTGTATCTCTGGCAGTGCTTCCTAGTTGCTGAGCTTCATTACCATCTAGAGACAAGCTACTGGCCCTGCTGTCCCAGCAGTGAAGCAACCAGAAAACAAGAGTTTCATTCAGGTGCCGTGTAAACTCCTTTCTTGAGCCTTGGATTTCAGTCATCTTCAGAGGCCAATGAGTAGTAATAAGAACTTCTTTTTCATCACTCTCTTCTGCATGTCTCTTAGTTTTTCCTTTTGCCTTCTCCGATGATGGTGGTTCTGAGGAGTGCCCCTCACCTGGATCTTCCTCCACTTCCTCCTCCGCTTCCTCTTTTTTCCATTCTAGACTTGAGGATACTCATTTCCATTTCTTGCCTTCCACAGGAAACTGATATTGTTACTGGTGTCTCCTGTGATTGATCAGATTTGACTTGGAGATTTTCCCCTTTGGCTTGAACCTCAGCTCGGAAACTCTCTCTCTCTAGAATAGTATTATATAGGGTAAGCACAAACCAAACCCCAAATAAGTTGTACCTCCTTAGATCTATGTAAGCTGCACCATCCCTGACTCAAATACTGGCTTATTTTCTCAGGATCCCACAGGTGTTCAAGAGTGAAATCCCATGACATTGAGGGTCCCCATGCTTCTAAGATTTTTCCTAAACCTCTCCATATTCCCTGTCAGTCAGTATTCTTTGGCTTTGGAGGAGACTCCTTGCCCTTATCATGAATGCCTTGGAATACATTCAGGGAGACTGATAACACTCACATCAAAATGAGCATTAATTCAAAATTCGAAAAACGCGTGACAAACTGAGAAGAAAGCCTGGAAACTGGTCTGAACATCATGTTGTTTGTAAAATTAGCTATGCCATTTGGGATGTAGTTGTTTGTAAAATTAGCTATTCCATCTGGGATGTAAATGTCAAAATTCAAATCATACCACATTGCATGCAGGTACCATACAGGTGTCTCCACCCGTGCCCTTATTCGGTTATATACGAACGTAATTCCACAACAATTAATTATGACATTGATAACTGGCCAGTGAGTCGCGAGTAACATGATGGCTTTTAATTCCTTACACAGCGCCCCCACAACAAAGAGTGGGTTCATCACTGCTATCTGCTAAAAAGGGGTTAATGAATTGAATCTAACAAGAGGAGGGGAAAAAAAAAAAAGAGAAAAAGAAAAAAGAAAAAGGCACTGCCCAGACTAAGCAGTGCTCAAAGTTTACAAATATCTCAGAATACTGGCTGTACGCCTAGCCTAGGTGTCTAACCTAGCCTAGGTCAAGTTTTCCAGCATAGAAACCTGAACCACTGATAATGTTCCCTAACGAAGCTCTCTGAGAACAGAGAGAGATTCATTCTAAAAGCTAAGAAGTAGCTAATGCCCACATTCTCCACCAAAAACTGTCACGGAGTTAACTAGATCAATCTATGCCCTCTCAAATACACGTATTTCTACCTATAAAATGGATAAAATCTGCAATGCAGGGATCTTTATTTTCCTAAAATTGACAAAGTAGGAGAAAGAAATGTTGAGAGAGAGATGACAGCTAAAATATTTTAACTACAGTTAGAGAATCTCTTCCCTGTTTCCCCTCCTCCTGTAAGAGAGAAACTTGTTCACGTTTTGTAAGCTAAGTACCTTTGAAGTTATAGTGGAGAAGGATATGCATTTGACAAGGATAATATATGACAAAGCCAGTATGACAAGGATAACATTCAAGACATACTGGCATCTAAGTGTGTGCTTCATTGTGGAAGGTCTTGGCCATTTTCAGTCTGCTGTTCAGGAAAAAAAAAAGTAATTTTTCTGCAGCCTCTAACTGGGATCTGGCAGATAATAAAGTGCTGATCACAGAGAGAAATAGAAAAGAGATAAAAAAGAATACAAAATACTAGAGAAGAGGGAATAGAGGGGGGTCATATCAGAGGTCTCTCTTTGTAGCATGGGAATATTATGCAAAGAATAACTTTTATCGTTACTGAATGCTCCCTGGATGATTGTAGTATGATTTCAGTATTTTAAAAGCCCCCTTTCCAAACACACTTCCCCAAACTAGTTTGCACCTAATGTAGTCTTCATGGATAAACAACAAAAATTTGAATAACTCAGTGGATTAATTTTAAAACCATCATGGAATTTATCAGGATTTTATGTTCTCTCTGTTTTTTTTTTTTTTTTTAATCTCCCTCTGGGGAATGAGTAGATGCTGACCATAACGATTAGGTAGACAAACCCACTGGAGAGGGCAGATGAGAATTGTGCAAGTTTGTATTTCTAAAGCACTGTATTTTCTTTGTAAGGATTCTCATGGACTCTCCTGACTTGGAGGCTCTCAAGGCAGGAAATTCTTCAGGAATCCAGGCCAGGAAACAGGCCAGGCATCCTGAAAATTCTGTGTTTTGTGTTAGACCTTCTTTAAATGTGACTTCTCTAGTAGAGAAAACCTTACTGGCTGTGCTAGGTAAGCACTCTCAGAACAAGAGGCTAGTCAGAGAATCAGAAATTCCAGTACAATCAAGAAACATCAGTTGTCCAGCCTGGTTATTTGGTGATTAACTTAGTTGACTGCTCTGAAAGTAATGCCTCCTATTCAATTAATTGAAGACTACAATAGATAGAAATAGCACAGCAGCAACTGTTTGATAGAGCAAATTCTCAGCTACAAAACAGTATTTTTTTTTTCAGGATGGTCACCACCATTAGCTATGCATTTTTGTGAGCAATGAACAAGAGCCTGCATGTTGTGGCATGCAAGACACAGTTATCAAAATCTTTACCAGTGGAGATGACCCATGGTTTCACAGTTGCTATGACAGCACTGTTTCTAGGAAAATGTTGCCTACTCAGTCCAGTGTGCTCATATCCACTCTTTGGTCTGCATAAAAGTTCAGGAAGCTTTGATGAATGTCAGTGAGTGCCATTTTCTACGTGAGGGAATTCACATGCACCCCTTTGCTTCATATACACTTCTGACACTCCATTGTATCAGACTGCCCCTCTGCTGTCATCTGTTCCATAACAACAAAATGTAATAGAATATTGGTTGGAAGTTTCACTCTCTGCTGCTATACCATCAACATCTATTTCTGACGTAATGGGCCAACATAATGAAATAGGAGGCATTACTTTTAGAGCAACCCTTACATTTTCTTCTAATTATGATTTTCAGAAATAAGGTGTGGAACAATAGTCTAGCAATCTAGGAAAGTTAAGGGTGCAGGAAAGACAATCAAACTGGAAGACAAGTCCTGGAAAAGGTTTCATATTTTATCCCCCTCTATGAATGACAGAGAAAATGAGATGGTTTGTAAGTCAAGTGTCTTTCATTTCTGTAAGACTGTTTATAGACCCTTCTTTATACAGTTTATTCCTTATTAATAAATACAGAACTTTGTTTAGGTAGTAAATAATTTATCTTTTATTTCACATAGCTAACCATACAGGTCTTCTTTGAAGTACTACAACTTTTATTAATATCGAGGCCAAAAATAAATTTGCCTTTCATTTGTGAATATTGCTTAAACTATTTCATAGTTATTTCAAATGCAGTTTTCAGATCAGTCTTCTCCAACGTTACCTGTGTGTACCTTTTTCTTTCTGAAAAGCTTTTCTTTCTTTGAAGAGAACAGTAAAATAATTTAAAACTTAAAAATCCTGTAAGACCTATTTCACTCATATATTGCTGCAAGAGTCAAGCCAAACAGCATCAGATTATTCTGAATTCCAATAAAATCTTAATTTACATAACAGGTGTATTTCTCATGTGTACATCATAAGCAGATAAACGCTTTCATTGCCTAAGTTTTATGCATGCTATTTTTTCTTGTAGTAAATCAATCACATTTTTCTTTCCTAATTCAAGTTATTTTAAATGTTTCATTTTTCTATGCCACTGTAATTTCGGATTTTTAAAGTGAATTCCCTTGGAATACTTATTTTCTATACTTCTAACCTTTTAATAAAATAAACATGCAGCTGGATGTCTAACTCAGCTAGCAAATACTGCAGATAATTGCATTGTCCTTTGAATGTGGTGTAGCTTTATTAATTCTTCACCTGTAAAATCATTTTGAAGTATTCTCTTCCATCTAAGGATATTAAAATGCATCCAAACCTTTTCTGGTATCTTTTATAGATGTTTTATAAACTGAAAATGGTCAGTGGCTTTTCCAGGAGATTGAAATGAGCAGCATTCAGAAAAAGAGGAAATTAAAAACATTAAAAAGCCCACCTTTTAGTATATTGTAGAAGGTCTCTATGAAGGTTACACAGCAGAACTCATAATTATGATTTCCAGCAAAGCTTTGTAGATAATATCTTCCTGTTAATTATTTTTAAGGTATTCCCTCCAGTCATAGGGAAGAAATACAACGTCTCTTATTTTGCCCTAATGGAAGCAGGACAGTAGGGCAACTAGCCAGTTAGCCCCCCAGACTTGAGACAGGTGTTTGTAATGAGAAATCATGTTACAAGACTAATATGTCATAGAGATGAATTCCCTCTGCAGATGGCTTAAGACAAACTAAAAAAATAGTATTGTTCAGATTGGTAGTCATGCCAGTAATGAATTGTTTTCTTTTTTTTTCACATTTTTTTTTTCAACTGCTATGGTCAAACATCTGTCTTATAGCCGTTTATATAACAAGACCTTAGATAATGTAGTCTGAAAAATATAATCCCCATTCAAGTGTGTTTAGAAATTTACAAAAACATTTCGCAACTCAGTCTTCCCTTATCTATTATTTTATTCACGTCACTTGTTATTTTTAAACCAAGGTATTTCGTGGTTGTAGGAGGGCTGCTTTGAAAATAATGTCTTCTATTTTTTTATATTGCCCCACAATGTCAGGGGCAGAAGTTGGTTGTATGGCAGTAGAGGTTGAACCTTCCCACCAATATTCCCTTATATTTTCTGCCATGCAACAGGCAGCAGCAGAGGGGCTATGTGACAAAATGGCATCTGACATGAAAGTGTGTATGGAGCAAAGGACTGTAACTGAATTCCCTCACGCAGAGAAAATACCACACACAGACATTCACTGAAGCTTACTGAATGTTTATGGAGTCCAAACGGTGCATGAGAGCACAGTAAGGCAGTGGGTGATGTATTTCAGCAGTGACAACAGCAACAGTGAATCACCTCTGCAGGTGCAGATTGTTACAAATGCAGAATGCAGGCTCTTGCTCGTCGCTGGCGAAAATGCAGAGTTAATGGTGGTGACAGTGTTGGAAAGTAGCATTATGTAGCTGAGAATCTGCTCTATTAATAGTGTTATTGTGCTCTTTGTATCTGTTGCAGGCATTACTTTCAGAGCAAACTGAAAATATTTTAAAGTTTAGCTGCAACAATACTTTTTTCCCTTCTGATTCTGCATAAGTATATTGCTACATTTTACGTACTTTTCTCTAATTCTATCCAGAAATTAGAAGAAAAAATATATTTTTCTTATAGTGATAAACCTGTTTATGTCTCTTAAAATTTCACTGTAAGCAAATTTGTTACAGGTAGAAATGTAATTGCATACTGTCAGCTTATTTAAACAACTGATTTTTTTTTTGTTTTTATTTTTATTTTTGCTACAATATAATCTGTATCAGAACACACAAGTGAATGGTTCTGATGTGGAAAATATCTAATTGTAAGCAAAAGGAGAAGCAAGCATCATGTTCCTTTCCTTCCCACCCTTTTAATTGTTTTATTCAGTACCTATAATATTGGGGGTGTGTAATGAAGTTATGCATCCTTCACTTCTGTAGGTAAAGGAGTATCCTTCTGACTCCCAAATTGTGCACTGCTGATCTCCGGGAATTTCTCTGGGATGAGAGTTGAATGGTTCTTGACTCTATCCAAACATGAGATGAAGAAGTAAATGAACAGATTAATGTTGTCTTAACTAAAAATGGTTAAATAAAGAAAGTTTTAAAAAAGATTCTAAATAATTATGCAGCCAATTATAAAATTAGTGTAGCTTTTGACTGTTTCACTATAGATTTCACTGTCCTCTTTTTTATTTCCAATCTTATACTTTCTCATATTTTTCAAGAATGCTGAAAACAGTTCTTCCCTACATGATAGTCTAGCTTTATAGGCAGAGGTGATAGCTTATTTTGCTAGAATACTTCTTTCCCAGTCCCTGTTTTACATGTGTGGGTTGGGTTAACTGCTACGTCTGGGAATATGTTGTGATATATTTGAAACTGTTACATAGCTTTGAATTTAACTCATTTTTGGTGATATGTGTGCATTTCATCCTCATCCCAAATCTGCCCTATGTTATCCTATAACAAATATTTATCTATTCCTTTATCAAAATATATCCTGAATCATTGCAGGGCTTTGACTGAGAAAATTATATGGAAAGCAACAACTCTGTATTCTTGACAAATTTATTTCATACACTGAATTTCTAATTCTTGTAGAGTTCTCTGCCTGTGGTGAGGCATCTTTTAACTAAGACTGTGAAGGTGTTATTTATGGAATTTAAAGAAGTTGCCTTCTCATATATACCTACATATATACAGACCCACACATCTGTTCTTGCAAAACTATTATTGAGCTAAAAATCATCACAGAAACAATAGCCTGTATGGACCCATGTTTTGAATTTGATGAGAGCATTGTTGATATTCCGATTTGTTGAACAAAGCCATCCTGGTTTCATCTGGGAAATAGTTGATTCCTGTCACAGTGCCTGGATGATGCTGTTTTTTCTTTAGGAGAAAAACTGTGTTGATAAAATACAAATGTCTCCATTGCTGCTGAGCACTGCTGTATGGAACCGATGATGTTTCAGCTCCTCCTGTCCTACCAGTGAGGGGACTGAGGGGTCACAAGGAGCTGGAAAGGATCACAACCAGGACAGAACATAAACTAGCCATACAACAGTGTTCAGGAACAAAAATAGAGGGAAAAAAACATAAGGGAGGAAAATTCCGAATTATGGCATATCTACCCAGAAAACTCTTACGTTTGATGGAACTCTGTTTTCCTGGAAATAACTGAACATCTGCTTGCTAATGGGAAGAAGTGAATGAATTCCTTATTTTGCTTTGATTGCATAGGCAGCTTTTGCTTTATCAACTGTCTTTAACTTCACATGAATTTTCTCACTTTTGCCCTTCCAATTCTCTTCCCTCATCCAACTGGAGGGGAAGGAGTAAGTAAGCAGGTGTGTGGTGCTCAACTGCCTACAGGAATTAACCCACTGTGAGAGGAAAGAGGAAGGAATGTACAGCAAGTTATTGATGAATGAGAAATTACGTAGAATGGAGAGTTACTACTCTTACATCTACACATTAATAATGTGAAATAGATAAAAAATTAGAAACAAGCTAACTCCCTTGAACCAGTTCTCCAAAGTAGTATATTTAAAAAAAAGATGATGCAAATCACACTGGTACATACTGTGTGTAATTTCGTCACTTTAAACAAATGTGACAAAAGTGCAAAGGAGATTCCCAAGTGCGTCTGCTCTACTATGATTGTGACTAAGGGTTTGGCGAACTCTTCTTCTCAAATGTGTTTGTTAAGAGAAAACAGAATGTTTGAAGGAATAAATAAAGATATGTATTGCCTCCACTCTTTATCCCCGTGCAGTGTACAGGCATAAAAGGTAAATCTATCAATTCAGTTAGGAGAGTGACAGTCTTGTATACAAATCTATAAACTAGCAGACCAGAGGAATGACATCCCTGGAGAAGTCTTTGTAGTTTTGCTTATTCCATCCTTCTCTGAGATACTGTTTCTTTTCCCATGTCTTGGATGTGTCTCGGGAGTAAATTGCAGGCAAAGGACAAACAAAAATGATAATATTTCCCATAAGGTCTGCTTCTAGGTTTTCATATTCCTGAGGCTTAAAAAAAAACACCCAGACACTGAAAAACAAGAAAAAAAATAGCAGCACCAAACTGTAAAACCAGCTGGTGTTTCAAAAGCAGGTTAATTCACAGTGCAATGAGTGTTGACCAGACTATTTGCTAATGCATTTATAATTTTGATAGGAAATAAATGCTTTTAGTAAAAAGATAAAAGCAGATTTTTAACACAGCAAAACATCCTGCTCTATGGCTAAGAGCTCAAAATGAAGACAAAGTTGTTATAGTGGGAACAAAATTGTACTGTTCGTTTAGAATAATAATGCGTATTTTTTCTACTGACAGTAATGCTAGCATTAGTTTACTCCCTTAGTTTAAGTGCCATGACTTCATACAGCAGTTTTACAGTAGCCTTTCTCTGTTAAGTCATCTTGTTTCATGCAGACAATAGTATTTTATCAAATATTGTAGTTTTATGCATTTCTGATGTTTAGGGACAAATTCATTCAGGGTTTTATACAAGCTACTATTTTATTGCTGCTTCTTATGCTTCTTCTTCTACTTCTTCATTTTTTGCATCCACTGAGAAAAAAAAAGTAACAACCAAATTTCAATTGCTTGATGCCAAACTTGCAATAGTGAGCTCATAGTATGAAGGCAAAACATGATACTAAAATTGTGGGGCTACAGACAGAACCCTGGTGGGAAATGTCCAAGTCTGGTCAGGAATTCTAAATTATATATTAAAAAAGAAAAAAAAAAAAGAAAAAAGATAAGCAAGAAGCAAAAACACCATAATGACATAGGAATCATAATGTCTCTGACAGATTATTCCTGTCATCATCTCAACTCAACTTCTTAAGTATCTATATGATCTTTCTATTGGCCCATTAAAATTTGTTAACATTGAAACACTTAAAGCAGACAAAACCGTATCCTAAAATTCCAAGGAATCTGTTGTCCATCTAAGATGATAGAATTTTAAGTCTGCATGGAGATGCTCTGCCTTCAAACATCTAAAGGGGAATAAATAACAGGACGTCTCAAAGATGGAAAAATAAGCTTGATGGAGGTAATCAATGTTTTCACAAAGAACAAGCTGTAATTTCAATAATGGTTTTTACAGAAATACATTTCAGAGTCTTAAAAATTTGGAATAGTTCTGTCTGAAAATGAAATCTCCGACTCTGTTGCTGATTCAGTGCTGGATGAAAATAACTTTCAATCTGCTTTACAGACATTTGTTAGTACATGAACTACCTCAGTCTCAAATATCTTAGGTGTGCATGTTAACATGTGAATGCAACTTATATTGTGTTTGATGGATGATTTTTGTCTTTGGTCTTTTTACCCAATTTTCTTGCCTTTTCATTTGTATGCACATACACTCATAATGATAGCTGAAGTGGAGCATTTGAACCTGTAACTGACTGGCTTAACATTCCTTCTCTTGAAGAGCAGGAAGAGTATTTACTGGGATCAGAATTAAGCTTGTGCTCCTGTCTGCAGTGTTTGAGTCAGCTCAAGTGAAGAGCTGTGATATTACCTTGCCCTTAGAACAGCTAATATGCTAATGTTAATTAGAGCTGTTGGGCTGTTTGATCAATTGAGGCAATGAAGTTAGTAAGTATTGAGATCTGAGTTTATTTAACGTGCAGTGCAAATGTGCATTAAGAAAGAGGATGTAGTTTAACACTGACATGTTTGTCCTCAAAATCAATGTAATTGATCAGATTTTCTTGAGGAAAAAAAATGCACGCATGCTTTAGACATTTAGGTTATCTATGTGCAAAATTAAACAGTAATGACCGATAATTTAAACTATATTGTTTTATGGACTTTCCAGTGAAGTCCACAAAAACCATATATGAAGCCTGTCATTTCCAGTGCATTGGCAACAAACCTCTCTTAATTGCTCTAAATATTATCTACATCAGTAAATGCTTCCTTTCCTTCAGCTGTGGCCTTCCTCCCCCTTTTTTATTTCCCCACAAAACTGCTTCCTGTAGTAAAGACTAGACATCAAGTTCTGCCACGTTTCCTTATATTGATATGAAACGGATTCTTGCTATTAAACTCCTGCATGAAAATATTTTAGCTGCTGGTGAAGAAATTGTATGAAAAGTGAGTGGAGAGTGTTATCATAGTTCTTTGTTTATGATTTACCATAATGCCTTGAATTAAAAAAAAAAGAACAAAAAAAAAAAAAACCCAAAAATTGATTCATATGCAACATTTAATGATAATGGATTTTTCAGTTCAACAAATTTAATACAAAATTACATTTTAAATAGGGGAAAAAATTCATTAATTCATCTCTCCAACCATCTCACAGATGATTCAGTCCAATGCTTTCTTCACAAATATGTATTCTGTATGACATGATTAGTATTAAAGACTTCAATTCTTGGAAAGTGTAATGGATGAAATAGAACAAGAAGCATCCAGATGAAGTCCAAAAAAACAAGAGGGGCCTTAAGGATGTGCAGTTTATTGGTGGAGGTTAGCAGTAGCATCTTTGCAGTGTTGTGATAGTTTGTTTGCTGATGGGGAGCATATATTTGGTGAACAGAGAACAGTCAGTGGTAGTCTGAAGATTTACAAGAATAGAAACTTGCTTATGTAGAAAAGCTCCTTGGTTGAGTATTTTCTTTCTTTCCTTGAAACAAATTCTGTGTTTGAATTCCTTTGCTATTTATCCAAAACAGAACCTCGGGGCTAAACAAATAAGATGCTGCTAGAATGCCCAAATTCTCGGATAAAATACATGGGAAATACTTTCCTGGCATCAGAAAAGGAAATATGTTTTGTATGGAATTAGTGTACACATAAATACATAGTAAATTAGAAAGGATGATTATTGCAATCTTCCTCTCCCTTATTATTCCTGAATAACTCCATACATTCTATAAAAGACAACTGGCATTGCTTGCAAAAAATGAAAATGAGCAGTGAGTTTAAATCCATTCCCTGGAGACGTCACAAGAATGACAATTTAGTTCTGCTTTTTTTTTGAAACAAGGCTACAGAAAGGGAAGTAGTTAAATCAGTCTTATGACACTCAAGTGCATGAATGTTCTTCATAACGTCTGAGCACTTGCACCTCCCACTGATATTAAAAGCAATTTAGCCTGAGTAGGAAATAAATGGAAACAGAGAGAAGAGAGAAAGAGATTTAACTTTTCAACAGCAGTCATAACAAAGAAGTCCCATGCAATCCAAACTTTAAGATATTTTTCTGTGCCACTAATAAGATGATTAAAAAGCATCTCTATACTCACTTGAGCTGGGACAGGGAAATCTGAGAATAAGATTTATACTCACTAGATTTTTGTGATTGTGCTGTAGATAATGCCTCTACACGATTTCTTACAGATGGCTTCCTGATGCTCAGTAATCCTTTGCAACAAATTTATAGGCAAATTATATTTGATTCAATAAGCAGTTTTTTCTACACTGAAGTGTGTATTGTTATATAAAGATATTGCATATAGTAATGTTGATAAAACTGCATAAAATTTCTTTGGCTGCAGGTTTTTAACTTGGCTGATCTCTCTTCATGATCAAAGCAGGTAGCTCTGAGGGCAGCAGACCCCAAGGGGAGAACAAAGTGGCCTTGGCCCTGCTGCCTGCTTTTGTTATGTATGTCAGAGGACCAGGAAAAATGAAAGGACTTGATGCATACAGACAGATGCTGGTTGGGACTGGTGAAGGATCCAATCCCAGTATCACCACTCCTTTCCCTTGTAATCCTGGTAGATGCAGTGGGACTAACTCTCTGGAGACTTCGAGACTTCCAGATCTGGCTGCTTTCCTTCATTCTTTTCAGGTCTCAAGATCTCTTCCACTTCTACTCATTGTTTCCTTGCAGCAACAGCAGACCATTTCCTCAGCATACAATTCAAATGTGCATTTGCTGCAACAGGTCTTGAATGGGCAATGTGGAGGACTCTACAATAACGCTGTCAGACCTGTGTACATTTAACAATCAGATCTGATGCTTTTTGACAGCTTTCCTCTTAATCAGTATAGTGGCTAGCCCCTGCTATGACAACCAGTTAAACACTGGAAGGAGACTCAGGTGCCTTAATTCCTTTCCTGGCTCTGGCACAGGTCTCCTCCACAGTTTTAGATGAGTTGATTACCTCTGCTGCACTTCAATTCTGCCAACAGAATAGAGATTGCTACTTTTCAGCTATGATTGGTTATTGAAAAAGATAGACAGATATACTCCTTGATATATGCAAAGTGTAATAATGTAGAAATTTAGACTCTAAAAAACCTAAGCACTAAATAAAGTTTCTCATTGTATATCTCTGTTTACTTAGATAATGCATATGATATTGCGAAGATGATAGTACAATAAAGATGTAACACAGTAAAGATGGACTTTGTATAATTCCATCAGCTATACTCCCCAGTCTTGCACCCAGGATGTAGTTTAAATTTCTATGTGCTTCCTCACTAAGGAACATTGCTTACTGGATGGCAGCTAAGTCTATTTCTATGAAAGCACTACTGTGTGATATGAGTTATGCTCATTCTAGAAAACGTGAAAATCATTTAATTACAGTCTTTTATATAGAAATCAGCTTCAGTGACCCCAGCACAGTAATAAATGGTAGTAATACTCATACTAACAGTGGCTTACACAGCACCTCTAATTGCATGAATTTAAATCACTTTACAAAAATAATTAGGTTCTTAAGCTGTTGAGAAGTACATCTACAAGTCCATTATTTGTATTCTATATAGGAAACAAATGAGGTTCTGAGGAATTTTTTTTCCTTAAGTTCATGAAGTGTTTGGTAATTCAGGACAGGACTCCTACAAAACCTGGATTCTACTCTTCTATTCTTAACTACTTCTGTTTCTATACAAGCTGAAAAGCTAGTACATACAGAAAATACCCAGAGAGGAAAAAAATATCCTGTTCTCCCTTCTTATCCCAATGATGAAAGTAAATCGTACCCATGGACTGAATATGAAGTGAGATTTACAGAATTATTTACTCTGCAATAGAGCAAAAATTAGTTTCCGTGGCAACCACTGCACCTTCTGAAATGCAGAATACCTAAATATAAACACTTAAATAAAGCAAAAAAAAATCTTTTACATATAGTGTATTGCTTTCAATAATTAAGAGTTTATATTGCGTATATACATGCATTACGTGATATTTAATGGCTTTTTTCATAGCTAAATTCTGAAACATTCATATTTTTACAAAGGAATCAATATTTGGACCTGACATGTTGTCCCTGAGAGGATATTGTTGGATATCAGTGGCTTGAGAAACATGCTGATGTATAAGACATTGAAAGCTAGCAGGCCATGGTAGCTGTCTCATTTATGTTTTATGATTTATATGGTTTACAGTTCTAACAAGTTTTTAGTATTTTAATTTTAGTTTTTAGTATTGATCAAATCTTGATAATAGTCTAGTTTTAAGTCGGAGATTGGACTTAAACAGGGTCCAAAGATCCATTGCTGTATGAATGAATTAGCACTATTTTTCATGTCTTGTGTCTTACAAAGGTTGTTTTTCCTTAAACTAAGTAAAATTGCATTTGAAAGATTATGAAATATGCCAGGTATGTGACTAGATACATGGTACTTGAGAAAGGGCTGATGGAAGTAGAGGAAGTAATGTATTCCAGTAAAAATTCCTTTAGAAACAGGGAAGATTTTCTTTACCTCCATCTAATCTACTTGTCTAAGTGAGAAGTTCTTTCTGTCCTAAATAAAGCTTTCTAATAGCATGCATTCAAGTATCCAAGGTCTCACAATAGTCAGGGAGAAGGTTGTCAGGAGAGGAATTCTTAGGGTTTTGGAGATCTGTGATTTCAGCAAAGCCATGGGCCTACACCAATATTAATGTTCTATGGATTTCCCCTTGCAGAGAATTTCAATGAGATTATTTTTCACCCTGATATAGAATAGATTTGATGTTGTCCATGAAATTGAATTAATGCCTCAATGGAGACTGAGTGCTCACACAATCGTGCTACAAGTAACAGAAACCTTTGTATTAATATTGGCATATGGATACGGAACTGAGTAAAAGTGGTTCCATCATTCATTTGGGGGGTTTTTCAAATATGAATGTGGTGTTTGATTTGAAGTAAGAGTGAAGATAACAAGAAAAGATCATAGAATGAAGGAAAGAGGCACAGAAGGATATAATAGACAAAATGTGACTAATTCTTTCCTACTGTACTGCCCTGAAAAGTAATTTACATAATTTTCTGTGATTGAAAATTTCATGAGAATTATGTCTATTTTGTGTTCATTGACTCTTGAAGCATAAAGAAGGGTTAATGTATTGCAATAGGCTTCAGTAGGAATGTGTGGTAATTTAACATGGCATTTAAGTGCTCTTTTAGTAGCTGTCATGTACTTTTAGTAATTTGCCATCTAAAAGTCTTTCTTAAAGTCGGTTATTAGCACCTTATACCTTAGACAGTACACAGAGATCTCTGAGGTTCACCTACTAATAAGTAGTGATGAGTGAAATAAAGATATTTCATTTTGCAGATTCCATTCTTTGTAGCAGGATTAGGAAAAACCCAGAAAGTGAATATTTTACTGGAAAATTATAATATTTGCTGTTTGTCAAAACAAGACATTTAGGACAGGATTAAGCTGATCCTCAAAAGTTCAGTCTACACTAGTATTTTATAGCCAAGGAGAAGCAGACCCTTCTAGGGCTACAATCATAAAAGTGATATCCAAAATTAAAGAATGCAATTGTTCTCTAGAATTGTCTGTTCCTAGCCTGTATTCTAGAGATTTGGGCTGATTTCCTCAGGTAACATGCAATGTATTCAGTTAAAGTTGTTAAGATAAATCCCATCCTCAATTTGAAAATCTGACTCAAAGTAAAACCTTTTGACATGAACCAATTTATTGCATTGTGGAATAATCTGTTTGCTATGAACAAAACTGATTGAGTTCAAGTTGCTTTAATGGTAATCTATTTTAATATTTTTAGTATTTTAGCCACTGTTGTTTCTTAATTTAGGAGAGATTGAGATACAGAAAACTGATGTTCATGTTAAGAGGGAATTTACAGGATGCTCTGGGTCACATAAGGCCTTGTCAATAGAGGAAATCATCACAAGATAAAAAGTCCTTAATGTGAAATAACTGATATGAAAACATCAGGGCCTAAACAAAACACCTGCAAAAAAGTGAGGAAAAAAATATGAAGTTTTAATGTTTTATTGAACTGGTATGAAAAAAATGAAACTTGTTCCATTTAACAAAAGGAGATTCTCAGATACGTGTCAAATCTAACTGAAATACCTTGTTTGACTTCTCAATGATAAATGTGGGTTCTGGTGAAAAATACTATTTCTTCCATGTGTTCCCAAAAATAGCTGTTTTCCTAAGAAAATCATAAACAGTCCACCAGAAATTTTGAACAGTTGGGCTGAGGATCTGTGCTGGCTAACTGGTGACATGACAATATTAAGTCAACCCAGACACAAACCTATAAGAAGATTGAATAGAGAATAGAAATTGTTCTTGTGCATATTTACAGAGCTATGATGGGGTTTAGTCATAAAACTTGATGTGGAAATTTTACTGAGTTCTTCTTAAAAGCTCCATTATTGGTATCTACTACTATGCTTAATATTTTATTGTATTTTGATACTGAATTTCATGCCTATAACTTAAAGAAATAATGTATTACAACAAAAGGTATGTTAGAATACACAAAAAACTCTGCTGGGTATTCAGCTGTTAGCAGTTAGTACTCTGAACAAGTGCATCTGTAGATACCAATGCAAACACATGAAAATATTTTCATAGCAAGTTAGAGTTAACATTGTTTCATGATGTTTCTTTCAAACTTCTTTATCTATAATCAAAGCTTTACCATAAAATAACTCTGGTCATGCAGAGTAGGTTACTTAAGCTCCAGCCTTTGATTGAGTCTCCATTTGGATATGAGACCCAGGCTACATTAAAATAAATACAGGATGAACTTGTATGTGCATATTGAAGGAGCTCAGACACCGGAAATAAACTCTTCTGTATCCGAGTCATGTTTATGTAGAACCTTCAAAAATAGGATTGTGGATCCTAGGTCACTTTTGCCCCTTGATGGTTTTTTTTTTTTGCGGTATAGCTAAGTTTCCTTTATATACATTAGATATATTAATAGATATTAACACTCTTAGATAATACATTATTAGATAACTATTTTATGTCACACTGTATGTTCTATTGAAAATTTCCATTGGGTTTTGAGAATATCAATAATATTCATCAATATAGATAAAACTTTTTGTGGTGTCTGTATCTCTTGAAGCAGCTAGAGTTTCTAGTAAGCTATACATTTCCTTTAATGTCTGAAGATAGGTCAAGATAAGTTTAATGAAAAAGCATCAGCAGAACAGCATCTAGGAAGATTCTGTTGGGATCTTTTTTATACCTCTCCCCTTGATGTTTAAAAGGAGTTATACTGCTGAGGTTATTTTGTCAGGTTTCTGTCAGACTACCTTTCCCACATTTTACAGCTCATTGCTGCACTCTGTGATAATCTTACTACACTGACTGGCTGCAGTTATTACCCTTTATATGAAGGATCTATGTTGAAAGCCAGTTATGAGTTTCTGTCCCAGTGGATTGTATGATGAAGTTGAAGCAGGCTGTCATCCAAAGCTGTATAATAGCTTCAGCTGGGAAATACAAAAGTGCCACGGATTATTGATAGAGTCATATCTGCAGTTCTGCTGATAAATTTGATGCCTCTTTTGCTAGGTTTCTGTTATTAAGAAATACCTCTGTATGTCTCCCCTTCTCTTTCCCTGTGTGTTCTATTTTACTTGGTTTATAACTTGGTGGAGTACTATACTTTCCAGTGAAAAGTAATATTTATTAGATTATTTAATAATCCTAATATTACAAGGCAAATGATGATCTTAACAAAGCACTATTGATCTCAATTAGAAAAATACTCTGGATGTATAAATTTAACAGTTTCAAAATTCTTTTATTCCATTTTTTTTCTATTTCTTTCAAAGTACTTCATAAAACATCAAAATAAATTCTTTTTCCTTATCTTTGATGTCTGTACTACAAAGGAAAAAATAGAAAAGGGAATGCTATTTTACAAATTCTTACAAACTTAACTGACTAGCTGGTATAACATTTCTTTCAGCTATTCATCTAAATTACACTCACATTAGCGTCAAAAATTTTCTGTCTTTGTCACCTCATAATATGGCATACTATACAGAAAATCTCCAAGTACAATTCTGAAGATCTATACTGAAACAGCCACAAAAATAAAAAGGGACAAGTTGTTATTTTATACTCTTGTGAAAACACTACTTCCTGTGTTGTAGATCAGATTTTGTCTAGTTGAGATATAAAATCTTTTTAATGGACAAATGAGTTAAAGTATGATGATAACAGACATTCTTTTCTCTCCTCTTCATCTTGTATTCAATGAAAGTGAGACTCAGTGATACGGCTGAAGAATATGTCTAAGCTGGAAATGTTATACTGTGGGCAGCAGTGGAAGTCAAGGAGATATGAAAGACCTCCTTGATCTTTCCAAATATAAGAAATTAAGAGACAGCTAGTTACAAAACATTTTGTCTAATCATTTTCAGAGTAATAAAGGGCCACTGCTGCTCTCTGCTGTGATGATTTTGTTAAACTTCTGTCTTGTGAAATAAAAGGCTCCAGAGAACACCCACTGAAGATTCAGTTTTATTTGCTCCACAGCATTCAGTTCTTCCTCCATCACAGAGGATCTGACTGGCATTGAAATTTATCATCCTCTTAAAGCATAATAGCCATATATCATTCTCTTTACTTCTGACAGGAACTAGCAGAGATCTACCAGGATATCTTAAAACAAGGTTGAAATAATGACTTCTGAGCTGACCCTTTCACTAACTTCATTTTAAAATTCCAGAATAAATGAAGAATAATTAGGAAAAAGGAAAGCTATCTACACATTAGTGAAAACAGTGACTAGACAAATCTGGTGAGATGAAATGCTAAGAAGTACTTTAATAAACTGATGTTTCACTAGCGACAATGTATTCCATTAACAATCTTAAGCATATGAAAATCTAAGTACCTGTCATTGGTAATTCATTTTCTCAATGTCATCTTAGTTTTTCACAGGAGTTTGAAAACATAGTGTTCAGAATGTAAACACTGCAGATATTGTCCTTCATGTGTTAAAAGTAGGTATAGATACATAAGTTAGTCAGCTAGTTTTAACAAAATGCTTGCTGAGATGGATGGTACTTCATTGTTCTGTGCTGCATGTAATTATGTTCTTTCTGGTAAGTAAGAAGGCAGCAGAAAGGAGGCTTATTGTCTTAGGCCAACCAGGCTGCTAACCTCTTGGGTAGATGAGCTACAGGCGGGAGAGGGGAAGTTGTTCCTCTCTGGAGAGCTTCTGGGAGATTCAGAAGGGAAAGCCTCCAGAGCATGTGGTGGAGAAAGGAGCTGGAGTCATAACCAGCCTGGAAGCCTGGAGTCACATGTATCCTAGCCTAGACAGACTGCAAAAGCTATTTTCTAGGCGTCTCAAGTTATTGTGGAGTTTGCAGCAACAAAAGGAAATACTACAGTGTTTTTTACTTGGGTGAGCAAATTTAAAAGTAAGGTACCACCTTTCCACCATTGAAGAAGACAATTTCCATTCTGAGTTTTCCTTAAATTAAAATAAATTAGAAAGTAAGTCAGTAATTATTGTAATCAACTTCAACCTCTGGGGCTTCTTTCTCATTAGAAAGATGTTTTGACTAGTCAAAACATTACTTTGGCAGGATTAAGGACCCATCATGTTAACAGTGTTTTGGAGATGCTTATGTGACAATGTGTGTGTGGGGATGTATTTCTTTCCATGATAAACATAAGCATAAGAAAACTATCAACAACTGCAAGTTTGTATGTCTAACTTATTATTTTTTTCCTTAAGCAATAAAAACACACAAAAAAGCCCCATGATTTTAGATTTTAGAATGAATGAAAATATTAAGTTGAAAGCATATTACTTGGAAGGGTAAGCCAAGATATTATTTATTACAGTATACATCAGTAATGGTATTTCAGGCTATTTACGTGTATTGAACTTGTTGTCTGAATACATATGTGTATACATAGACACACATATACTGAGATTTGCTATGGAAGTTGAACATGCTTATTGTACTGGCGTATGTTTTGTCATAACCTAGATAAGAGCTCTTGTGCCTCTCACTGTTGTATTAAATCAAACAATGAACTTGCAAATAGTCAAAGCCTGATCGTTCAGTATTCATATGTGTAAATATTCCAAGAGAATTCAGGTTAGCATGTAAAGAACTACTGTAGAGGACTGGTTTTGATAAATAGGTCACATTTTGTCTTTTAAACTGATACATTCTGTATGACCTTAAGACCAACAGCCTGCGTGTTTATGTCTACAAAACAGTTGTAGATCTGTGCAGTGTATATAACATAGCATGTTTTCTATACCCCTTCTAGGAGCTATGTTGCTAGTTGCTGTCAGTAATGTTAGCAGCTGACCTGCTCAAAAAACAACTGTAGAGTAGGAAAAGCAGACTAGTGATGAGAATATCTGAACCTATTTATTTAGCATGTAAATGCAATACCTTACAGGAGGTAGTCAAATAATCTATTTAATATAGTTTTCTTTTCTTTCTCCTTCTCTGTTATTTGAGAATTTGTCACCAAAATGGAACATATCTTTACTATGTCATTAAAAAATGTAGGTCTGTCCTTCTTCCATTCTTTCTTCCATCATTTCATCCTTCCTTCCTCTCTTCCCTTCTCTCTTTTCTTTTTCTCTCTTCCTTTCTGTCTATTAATTTCCATGTTTCTGAATTCTGAGTTTTGTGTAAGTAAGAACTCTGGCAGATGGTAATCCTAATCATTTTTAATATTAATTTTATGGACTAGTGAACTCTTCTAGGATTCACTACAGACCTCCTGTATGCACTTGAGCTGCGAATTTGATTTCAGTAAAGGAAATTTAAAATTTGGTACAAAAATAAATGCTAAAAAGGTCAACTTGGTAAACATAATCTTCGTGAGTTTATGTAGTAATTCAGTGGTGAAAATGCACATTAGCTTTTTGTAGACGTTTGTGCTTCCAATCCAAGTATTCTGAACAAGTGAGCACACACAAGCAATTTGATGTCCTTCTGGTCTGACACAACTTTCATGCAAAGAGTACGTTCTCCAAGACTCTTAAACTGAACATCCTCTAGGAATGTTTCCTGCTGGTGAGGCTTGGATTTTTGTAAGTGACAAAAGTAAACAAAAACTTTTTGTACCTGTAATTTCGTAAATGGAAAAAGTGTACTAGAAAAATAGCTACATGCATATGATCTTTACACCAGGTAGACTGCTGCTAAAAAAACCATACTCTTTCTTGAAAAAAATTACATCTACTATAACCTGACACCTATATGTGGGTTACATATTCTGAACTAAATTTGTTTGTTTTGTTTATTCATTTGTTTATAATGATAAACTGAAATTGCAAAGATAAAGAAAACTGTTAAGTTGTCTAAATATAACAGTTGTGTTCTAAAATCTGAATGTTATCAGTAATGAAATCCATTTTCAAATGTTATGATTTTAAATAATAAAAACTATTTGAAGTATAATTGAAGTATTTTTCAAAATAAGTTATTTTGAACATTTGAATATAAGCTTCTTTTAAGAATTTCCTTCCTAACTACAAGAAATGTGGGGTATCATGTCCTACAAAGCAGGAGAGATTTATATTTTTCAATGTGCTATGTTTTTTTTAGAACTTATTTCATTTTCACACAACTTTGTTGTTGTTGTTTTTTTTTGTTTTCTTACTTTCCAAAAGTTTCTAGAATATTTTCTCTACAAAGCAAGAAGGAAAACGACTGTTATAAAAAACAAAAAGCATAAAGTACAAAATATGAATATTTCCTTTACTTCACCAGTAGTGGTGATCATATTATTGGAACTAGAAAACAATAATAAAAAATTGTGTAAGTGTATAGTTATTTCATGAAACCGCAGGTTGATCTGCCATAAAATTAACAAAAAAGGCAAAAATAGAATACCTTCTTTTAAGACAATGTTCAGTTAGGTGAATAGATGCAATTAAAAGAAGTGATTGTGCAATGTGTCTGCCATTTTAATTTAAGCATCCACAGTGCTTGAAAATGCATTTGATGTACATTTTATTAAAGCTGATAAATACAGGCTTAATCATGTGTGTACTTGTGTGCATATATAAAGAAAAAGAAATATAAATAAAAATCAAGTTTGTACAAGCTCTTCTGGTAGCAAGAGAGTGCCATACCTTAGCTGCCTTCATGAATCGATACAGTGGAGTTCCTTATTGATTCTCTTGATAAAATAATACGGTATTTTTAGTCCTCTCTCTCTTGTAATACAGTAGAGCATTAAGGAAGCAGTATAAGTACATTTACAGCCTTCTTAGTGCTGCCCACAGGGTGCTATAAATGCACAAACTGGATATAATTGAAGCACATATTAACTTACCTTCTGTTGTACAGGAAGAACATAAGCAGGCTGTTAATGGGCACTGTGTTGAAACTCTTAACTTGGGGGATGAGAATTAGCTTGCAGTAGTAATTTGGTAAGCACCTGGGAAAATTGCAAGCTTCATTTCCTGCAATGTGGAATATGATTAAAAACAGAATATATTATTATCAGGGGTGCCATTAAAAAATGTGTAGACAGCATTCTATGATGTTAAAACGGAAATTGGAAGTTGTATTCAAATATGTTGAAGATGCTGCATGTTAATTATTGTCTACCACAGTGCATTGAAAGTGCAATTCAATTATTTGCTTTGTCAAGCAATATTTTGATTAACTTGAACTTTAATTTTGTACATCTGGTGTTTTTCACACTGTGATAAAAACAGTGTTAAGGTATGCTACTCTGCCAACAGTATCTTGAAATAACAGAAAGAACATATGCAAAGCAACTGTAAGCCATATTAGATACAGGAAAGACAGCCTTATTTTTTTTCACAGATTTTTTTTTCTATTTAAAAAGGAAAGAAAAGAAACATTTATTAAGGGAAATACAGTAAAAACATGAACTTCAGTGCATATCCATAAATATGGAGCCAGCGATTATATTTATCTCTTTGACTTACTCATGCATTGTCATTAATTGGTATGATCACATTAATATAATTGCTGTACTAAATTATGTTTAACCCTTAGATTTTGATGCACAATTGAAAATACTTTTGCAGATCCTGGACAGTGGGAAACTGATACATTAATCTCTAGTCATGACAAGAAAACTTGATGGTAAGCTTTTTTGTTGCCTGTTCTCAGTTACATAGAAAATGAGGACTTTAAAATCTATTACATAGACACTACTCCTATGAGAGACCAAGTAAGGAAGAATGAATTTCAAAATATTCTCTGTCCTTTTTCTGCTCCTATTCATAGTTCCAGTAGACACATAAGAGTGGGTTGTGGCCAGTTCCTTTCCAAGATCGCTGTGGGGTCGGGAGCCTTGTGAAGGAGCTACTGTGCAAGTGGGGATTCGTGTTGGTGTTACAAATAGTGTTGGCTTCCCCAAGGGAACTAGCAGCTGTAGAGCAGAATATACATTGCATTAATCTACCCAAAGACAATGCAGAACTTACTTTCTCAGAGCTGGAGCAAGATTTATAGCTGGCTCATCTTGTATTGCTTTTAAGACTTGTACTGCAGAAACTCCCCTCCCTGTAGGCCATACTCTGTCTCAAAAGGTTTGGTTAGGTCTCAGTATTTCTTTCCCATTAAATTACTGATTTTTATGTAGTATATTCATAAAGAAATTATTTTATTGTCTGAAAGCTAGTGTCAGGTGGTATGGAAAGAGATCTTTTTTTTTTACCAACTAAAAAGCACTGAATATTCAGTATAGAAGAGACTTATGGAAAGTGTGAAATTACTAAAACCTGAAACTGTGTAAATGAATGTTTTGCCATTTCTTGAAGTGTTTGCTCTGAGTGGTTTCACAGCTGTTAATTCAAAATACTAACAAGAAATATAAATCACATAGAAGATTTATGAGTAAATGACTTTTGTCCTTCAAGAAGTTTTTTCTTCGTTTTAACATGGCATGAAAAAGTGGTTACTTCATCTCAAGAGTATCTGCAAGATATGAAAGTGAACTTAAATTATTCAACAAAATAATGCATCTAAGAGATTGGGAAATGGTGTGAGAAAAACCTTGATTCAATTTACATTGCTTAACGTCTTTAGTGGAATCATGAACAAGTCATGTATTATCTCCCTGGCCTATTTTATTTGCTCCAGGACTGTGATATGAGGGAGGACAAGTAAGTTAAATAGTATTAGAGAGATGTTATTGTAAAGAGCAGAATTGAGTTAGAATTCTGGAGCAGTTTTCCAGAGGAAAATACAAGATGGAAGATACATGAAAGTCACATTTTTTAGGATACATGTCAAAAAGTAAACTTGTTTCTTTGTGAATATTAAAAGAAGATGCTTTAGGAGTCAAATATTTTAATTCTACTGGATATATCAATTTTATATATACGGAATGGATGAAAAAGATAGAAAAAGGGATTTAATTATAAAGAGGGCATCAGTGGGAATCTCAAGAAAATATGATGTTTCTGGGGTTCTTCATGTTCAGTTTCTACATTAGAAATAACTTACAGAAGGGAAGTGTATTTACCCTTGTCTCATAAATATTGAACTTATTTGGAAATAATTGCAGATCTACATAGTGAAAAATTAGTTAGTAAAGGCATACTGTGCACAGCTAGCTCTGTGGTGGTTTCCTTTAATTTCTGAGCATGTTTGAAATCCTCTAGGCTGATTGAGCATGAAATTGGTCAAATGTTTTTTATCACAATGTTTTGTAACAGTGAATGCTCTTTTCTTCTAGGCTTGCTCAACAAAGTTTTTTATTTATTCTTTTTAAATTTTTCTATTAATCTAAATTTTCTTTGAAATTTTCACTACAAGCAATAATAGTGTTACTAGCAATATCATTTATTCATACTTCTGTCAATAGGACTTACTGAATTTCAAACATAGCTAGTAGTTTATTATTTTTTGAGGAAAACATCTGTTTCACTTCATAGAAATATCTTGAATATAGGTAAAACAGTGCTTAACTCAATCCAACAAATTGTATGTGGATAAATTATAATCGTTAAAAATGTGATATTTGTCTAATTTTTTTTTTTTTTTTTAATAAATAAAGGCATTTTGTGGGTATGCTGACTGTGTTGTCCTCTACTATCCTTATTCATTTCAGTAATTCTGAAATTTATCATAAATCATGTGATCACAAGGCTATTTTCGAAGCTGAGGCTATCATCTGAATCTTCAATGAAGGTGGGTGCTCTTCTGTTTCACATTATTTAAAAATTACTCATAAAATCAGAATAGTAGCCTCTTGTCACATCCTTAAATGTTAGCTCTTGTGATTTTTTCTGCGTATTGGTTCTTTGTGTTTTTATAGGAAATAATATGACTGATAACCCTGTCTCTTGGAATAAAGTAAAGCCTTGAGGTTAAAGCTGTCTAGACTCTTTTTTTCAGTTTGCTTTCTGACCTTTTCTTGTATTACAGCAAGTGAACTAACATCTGACAAACCTTTAATTTTGGCAGGTTAGGCTACATGCTCTCTCAGAGAGAAATATAGACAAATATCTTCAAACTTTAATTTCGCTTGAACATTTCACTGTTCAACTGAACTTGACTATTTCTGTGTGTAGGGGTATTTTTCTTTTCTTCAAGTAAACATTTCTCCATCATTTAAATTATTCTGTAGATTAGATTTTTGAGCTAGAAACTTAGGTGACTTTTGTGCTGGACTCTTAGATTTGAGCATAGGCAGTAAAAAGAAAAAATTTTGCTGATCCTTTCTGATATCTGTCCTTTGAATAACTTGACCTATTTTCAGTACCTATATTCATTTAATTTTTAACAGCAGTATACAAATGATATATGATTTTATTTATCTTACATTTTTAACTGTAAGAGTAAGTGAATACCTCTTATATCATCCTTAGTGACAGGGATATAACAATTATTCCAAGAGTTTTTGTTTTCTTATGGACAGTGAAATGCTAGATAAATCTTCCATGTTTGAGAATCAATATTAGAATGGTTTCATGTTTCATTTGGAAATTTCTCCAAGTAGAAATTAATTGTCTCATTCCGTTTGTGTCTTAATGCAGCAAAACCCAAATATTACCTCTTGGTGACTGGTGCCCATGAGCATGTGTCGTGATGCAGTTAAGAGATATCTTCTGTCTCTGGGCTGCCTTAGCAGACCAAATCCTGGGACTCCTTTTTCAGACTGGGGATGGCAATTAACTTACCATTAGTTTGGCTTCTTGATCTTTGGCAGGTAAACTTGGAGAACAGTTGCATAAAAAGTTTATGCTGTATGTGGCATACAACTTACTGAGGGACTAGCATTGCAGATGATGCTGTTATTGACATGATTTTTGTCTCTTCAGCAAAGGTTTGAGAAGTCTGGGTTGGAAGAAAGGAACTGAACCAATGATTTTATGTTCAGGAAGTGTGTTGTCATCTATAGTTTTTCTACAGACTCTCCTGAATTGTGAATTCATTGTGAAAAACACGCACACAGTCTTATTTTATACTGAATGTTATAGGATCTTAATTAACATCACAGAAATTTTATGTATGCAAATAAATACATTATGTATGCAAATGTACAGTCGTATGATAACATATATGAAATTATGATTATATGCAAAATTCAAGGATTTTAATGTATTTCTCCATTTATTTTTCTTTAGTTTGTGACAGAAATGAAAAAGTAAAGACTACCTATGGAATTCTACTTCATGCAATAATGTTTTATTCTCACCCTGTTCCCTGTTAACATCACTGGTTTATGATGCTAACAGTTTTTTTCCTCAGTTTATGAAAACAGAAGGAAGTTTTCCTGCTGTATGGCTCAAAGATCAAATGTTTATTGAATTCCTGAGAAGGATAGTTAGTTCATCATCAAAACACAATCTTTTTTCTATAGATAAAATGTTTCATGTGGAGTATTTTCAATAGAAGGCAGTCTTGGTTCAGTTTTCTCCACATGCATCCCTAGTTTATATAGTACTTATCTTGCTTTTCATTTTGCTTTGTTTTTCAATTTTTTTGGTTTCATGCAGGTCTTGCCTCATCTTGAACAAGCAACAAATTGTGGTTTAGAGAATGAAAATGTCCCATAATGTTTTGTGGTATATTCTGTAAATATACAATATTTTCAGAGGTAGGGGGTTCTCATAATAATTCAACCATGTATGCACATCTTTTTTCAAAGAGTTTGACAACTCAGCTGGGATTTCGTGGTGTTCTTTTTGGTATATTTTGTTGCTTGCTATCTGCTCTGAATACTCAATATTGGACTTTTTGTTTCTTCACATTTTAACAAAATTTCTTCCTCATCATACTTTGACTATGAATGCTGCAGTGTCTCATTCAAGAAGGACTGCAGCAGAGACAGAGAAAAATGAAACTAATCATTATACATTTGCTTGTATATATATTTTTATTTTTATTTTGATCTGGCTACCGGAACGCAATGAAAACTAGATTACATTTGAGAAGATCTCTGGTATGTATCAGCAAATGAGTAAGTCAGAAAACAGTCTAGAAAATTGGCAAGCACAATCAAAGGGGTGGCTCATAATGCAAGACATACTGTTTCATCTGAGCAGCCTATTTGGCTGGTACAAGAACTCGGCATTTCTTTCTGGTTTTGTACAATTCTATTGAGAATAACCGAGAATAAATTCAGAACCAAGGAAACTTACACTGAGAAAATTCCAATTAATGATAACGTTGTTTCTCACAGGTGCACAGTGTGCAAAGAAATATAATGGGGTGAATAACATAAAAGCCAAAGACTTCTCCAATTCACTGTAGCAACATCTCCACTTTCAATGGAAAACATGCTTGAAAGAATGCTGGTTGCTGACACCGTTATTGTTAGGGTATTTTTTAAATTGAGGTCTTGAAAAAAAAAATCTGGAGTAAAAACTGAAAAAGCCTGTCTGTAAATCAAAGGAGAGAGACTGGAAGAATAAAGTTTCAACTAAAGAAAGTGAATATGCTTAAGCAGAGTCTTGTAAAAGCATATATTATTTCTAATACAAAACCTATTAGATGAAATTTTTATTTGTACTCTTTGTGATTTTTATTTTAAGATTCAGAAGATGATGAAGAGATGCTGACTATACTGATGAACAATGTGCTGATATTGTCCTACTAGAGAAAAAGTTTCTGTAGCTAGTTTTGTGAATGAGATGTCACCTATTCTTTTCCCTAACTGAATATGTTTTAAATTTCCCTATGATCACTGAGGTCTAAAAATCTCCTAACGTTCAAATTTATTAAAAAAATTAAAAATGTGCTGTGTTGACTGTGTATATATATATATATGTATTGGCAATCAAATATGCAGTGAAATAGTTGAAGCTTAAATAGTGCCAGAAAATATGTACTGGAAGTGCTGATTCCTATCTGAAAAATATTCAGTTCAGAAAATGCCATGCATCCTGATTCACTAAGTGAGATATGTCATTAAGATGTTTGGAGTAATCAACATGTACTGTTTTACATATAGTCTTAAGTACTTTTTTCTTCTTTATTTATATAGAGATTCATCTTGGAACTGATTTTTTTTTTTTTTTTTTCATGTGTAAACCTTTTATAAAGTACACTATTGTAAAATGTAGTGTAGATGATGAAAATGCTTTATCAAAAATCCTGGACATCTCAGATTTGACTTCCACAGCATTGATGAAGCACAGGCCTGTGTGTTCAATTTAATGTTGTTCAATGAAATTTTAATGCTCTTAAATATATATGGTTAAGCAGAAGCTATGAAAGTGGTACACACTGGTTGAGAGTGATTTCACTGAACATTACATTTCAGGTTTTTGTTGCTTTTTTACTTATTCCCCTCACATGTAATGAAAAATTATTCCAATTATTTTAATGATGAATGGAATTGTGTGGTAATTTCAACTGTTTTGTAAATTGTAATCTTTAGTTGAAGAAGAAATATAACTAGTTTATTGTCAGGCCCATGAGATCCAGCAGAAATATTTTCATTGTTATATCAGGAAGAGTTTTTGAAGTTCAGTTGAGTAAGCTGATTTTGAAAACTGATTTTACGCATCAAACCAGTGAACACTATACAACCCAGGAGTCTATTTAACTTTGTTACCATAAGACACTGAGCTACAGTAAGGAAATTTTGAATTTTCCCAAACTCTAACTTTTTGAAATTTTTCAGATTTTTTAATTCATTTTTTCTTTTAACTTTGTCAGTTCTCATTATGTTTCAGTGTTTTCTTTGTTCCTGAAACACATTCTTGATAATATTTCCCAAAGTTCATTGTGTTAAAGTGCTATAGGAATCTATCCTCAACATTTACACAAATTTTAAAAGACTATGTCTTTCCACAATAGAAAATTCTTGGAGAGCACTGGAGTATTATTAACCTTCAAGAAATTATGCTGTCATTGTGAAATGATGCATCTTAAACTAAAGTTTAAATGGAAACAGCAATCAAGTCAAACTAGACAATTTTCTAGATGGTGAGTTTAGGCTATTAGATCTAATTCTATATCAAATTAACCATAAAACTTTTTGGATGTAATGTTGAGAATCTCAATCCATTTCCAAGTTTTTTCGTATTTGCTATGACTCCATTTTCCTAGTGTAAACACTCTTATAATTGGTGCATGGATGCAAACTCAGAGAAAAGCAAAGCATTGCACTTGTGTCAGGTCAATTCCAGATATGTGTACAGACTGGGAGAAAAACAAATTGTGAACAGTCCTGCTGAAAAGAACTTGGAGATCTTGGTTGATGAAAAGCTGGACATGAGCCAGCAGTCTGCTCTTGCAGCCTGGAAAGACAACTACATCTTGGGCTGCATCAAAAGAGGGGTGTTCAGCAAAACAAGGCAAGTGATTGTCCCCTTGTATTCTGCCCTTGTGAAGCTCTATCTGGAGTACTGTGTCCAGGCCTGAGCCCCCCAGCACAAGAAAAATGGGAGTGGGTCCAGAGGAGGGTCATGATGTTGTTCAGAGGGCTGGAACACTTCTCCTATTGAAGAAAAGTTGAGTGAGTTGGGCTTGTCCAATCTGGAGATGAGAAGGCTTGGAGGAGACCTCATTGCTACCTTCCAGTACTTAAAGGCAGCCATAAACAGGAGGGAGACTGATTTTTTACATGCTCTGATAGCAATAGGAAATTTTTTTACTCAGGGAGAGATTAAACACTGGCACAGGCTGCCCAGAGAAGCTGTGGATGTCCCATCACTGGAGGCACTCAAGGCCAGGTTGGATGGGGCCCTGATCTGCCAGGTGGCAGACTTATTCAAGGCAGGGTTTGGAATTAGATGATCTTTAAAGTCACTTCCAACCCAAGCTATTCTGTGATTCTATGATTAAATTTCATTAAATTGAATCTGAACTAAATTTTATTGACTGTTAATATGAGCTGGTAATGAAATTAAATCAGTACGGCTATTGAAGAGCTTTAAGTGCTCTCTTGATGTTAAACATTAATAAGATAGGAAGTAAGAACAAGAAAAGCCACATACCAGGGTGGTTGATGTACATGGCAATGTTTTAGTAGTGGAAATTTTGAGATGGTCTCTGTGTGAAGGAGCAGGGACTGCCCAGTGCCAAACAGTTCCAGCTGGCTCCAAAACTGACCCACAGCTGGACAAAGTTAAAGTTGTCAGCCAAGCTGGTGGTATCTCCTGGAAAATGTATTTTAAACAGAGTAATAAGTGCTGTGCAGAATCTGTGAGAGATAGAAGTGAGAGAAATGCATCCTGTGATCAGGAAGATCAGTGAAGAGGGAGGGGAAGGAGGTGCTCCAGGTGCTGGAGCAGACTGTTTAGAAGAGCATGATGCATCTTGTTCTCCCCCTGCAGCCCAAGGAGGACTCCTGCTGTAGCAGGTACTTGTGGCTTGAAGGAGTCCATAGAGAGAACATGTTGGTGCAAGTGGTCTGGTAGGAGCTGTAGCCCGAGGAGTGGAGTCCATGATGGAGCAGGATTTCTGGCAGGAACTGCAGCTCAAAAGGGGCCTATGCTGGAACAGTACATTCCTGATGGTCTGAACTGCATGCATAGAACCCACGCTGAGGCAGTTTGGGAAGAGGAGGGATCCTTGCTGAATCAGGGGAAAAGCATGAGGAAGAAGAAGCATCTGAGAAGAGATATGAGGTAATTGTAAATTTTTGCAGAGGGAGAAAGTAGAGGAGTGAGGGATGAGGAAGTGAAGATGAACCTGGGAAAAAGGAAAGAGTAGGATAAAGTATTACAGCTCTTATCTTTGTTTCTCACCATCATACCCTTGCTATTAATTGGCAAGAAATTATTTTTCCCCAAGACAAGTTTGTTTTGCACGTGGTGGTAATTGGTGAACTGTCTTTATCTTGACCCACAAAAATTTTTTCTTCTTTTCTTCCCCTCTGTTGAGTAAGGTGAATGAGAGTGCCTGAGTGGCTGTCTGGCAGCTGCCTAATGTCAGGCTACCACAACCAGGGACATCAGAACTCAGCTACTTATGTCATCAGGCTTAGTGTTTCATGCGCGTTCTGCCTGTCTGGTTAACAGCAGCTTTCTGCACCACATAGTCATTGGAAAAAGCCTTTTTTTGTTGTTGTTGTTTTTTTTTTTGGATTTAATAATAAAGTTCATAAATGAAGTTAATGAAAATGGGGGAAGATCTCCTTGAGAGCAGCCCTGCGGAGAAGGACCTGGGGGTCCTCGTAGATGAAAAACTGGACATGAGCCAGCAGTATATGTTTGCAGCCCAGAAGGCCAACTGTGTTCTGGGTGCATTATAAAAAGGGTGACCAGCAGGAAGAGGGAGGTTTTTGTCCCCCTCTATTCAGTTTTTGTGAGGACTGATCTGGTATACTGTGTCCAGACCTGGGGCCTCCAGTACAAGAAGGATGTGGAGCTCTTGCAGAGGGTCCAGAGAAGGGCCGCTAAGATGACTGGAGGGTTGGAGCACCTCTCCTAATGAGAAAAGGTTGAAGGAAGTGGGATTGATTAGCTTGGAGAAGAGAAGGCTCCAGGAAGAACTCATTGCGGCTTTCCAGTACTTGAAGGGAACATATAAACAGGAATGGGAATGGATGTTTATGAGGGTGAATAGTGATAGGAAAAGGGGGAATGGTTTTAAACTGAGACAGGAGAGGTTTAGGTTAGATATTGGGAGGAAGTTTTTCAATCATAGAGTGGTGGCACACTGGAACAAGTTGCCCAAGGAAGTTGTGGATGCCCCATCCCTGGAGGCATTCAAGGCCAGGCTGGATGTGTCTCTGGGCAGCCTGGTCTAGTAGTTAGCGACTCTGCAGATAGCAAGGGGGTAAAAAATAGATGACCATTGTGGTCCTTCTCAACCCAGCCTATTCTATGATTCTATGAATAAACAGATGAAAAAATATAGTAATATTTCAATTTTTAAGGATTTCATATTTCGTCATGCCAAAGAAGTCCCGAAGGTCTTTGATGAATTCTGCCTTAGAGACAAATTTGTCCACTGTCTTGACAAGTGGCTTTTTAAAGTAGAAAAGGCTTATAAAAGAGACATCCTCAAAGGCATGGAGAAATATATACCAAATCTGACCTTTAAACTTATATCCCAGTGAAAGTGGGTCAAATCGGCAATGAAACTGAAGGTAGAAGAAAACAAAAAACAGGGAGATCTTTATTTTCTTTCTTAATTCTTGCCAAAGTGGAAACAAGAAAATTCATCAATTAAGAATTATGACCAAAATTCCTTCTAAATTATTATCAATTGAGAGAAATATTGAATTATTTATGCCCACATTTGCTTTTAGTACTTCTGATTTAGGAGTATAGTGTATAGCTGAAAGAAGTGATAAAATGTGAGTACTTTTGAAAAACAATGGACGGTAAAAGAAACTGAAACAGGATACATTTTAAATTAAAACAAATGTTACATCATCTAAATTTGATGTTTGACCATATATTCTCTGTTTGCCACTTGTTAGGAACTGAATCCTTGTTCCTTAAAAAAAGTTCCTATTGATTAGCAGATTGTCTTATCACTTAAAATAGATTTTAAAATTTAAGCACAAATATTAGTCTTCAAACAGATAGTCTAACCTCAGTCCTCTAATGATAGCAGGTTAACAAACCTGCTTCTTGACTGTCTTTTAATAAATAATGAGTTATGTTTTGAGTATAGCCTGCATTATCACCCTTATTTATTTTTGCTTTTGTGGATCTATCATTGATTTTAAATTTATATTAAATATTTAACCAAGTGTCTGATTTTATATTTTCCTAAGCAGTTTGCTTATTTAAGCTTTTTATGTCTTTCTCCAGGCTATTACATTTATAGTTAATCAGCAGAAGTATTGAAAATATGAGAACTATTTTTGCATAAATTTTTTAGTAATAATCCTATATAAAAGATAAAAAAAAAAAAAGGTATGAGCAGAAATGTTAATTTACTTATCAAATTCTCATTTTCTACAAGCTTGATTTTTAAAAAGGTAATAATATATCTTTCATTACAGCCCATTTACTCTCTGTCCGTACATTCCTATATAATACAACTGGCATCCTCTTGGTCTTTTTGCTGTACATAGTAGGATGAGTCTATATATTTGTGGTTTGTGTCATCCCATCAAAATATGAAAGCTCTGGCTGTGGTGTGTTCACTGGTGGCAAACAAGCCAGTTCTGTAGACCATCAAGCTGTTACAAAGCATGACCTTGAATTCCAGTTGACTTTGCAAAATGAAAATACAGAAGTAAGACTTCTTTTAACTCTTTCATTAAAATGACCATGGAAATCATTCTCATTGCAGTATTTATTCAGTTTAATAAAATCTCTTGGAGAGATGGTTTGGAAATTTCAGGGCTGAACTTCTGTTTGTAAAGCTTATCTTGAGGCTTGGGGAGGGGGGGTCCAGTGTTAAACTTGAGACTGTAATTTACTGGAGATGTGTTATTTCCCTTCATTTCCCCTTCTGCTTATAGTCAGTTTGTAGAATTTACATAGTAACATCAGTAATGAAAAATAAGAAAAAAAAAATCCAGTTTTGGAAACACAATACTCTAAATACATTGTGCTTATTTCCTTTCAGCTGCACCTGTTTTCTTGCATTAGAAGATAATGTGCACAGAGAGTAGCCATATTGGCACAACTTGTCTGTAATTACTCTGAAGATACATAAATAGATCATAAAAGGCTTTTAAAGAAACCATTATGATCGACTGGTTCAATGATCCGTGTTTGAGAAAATACTTTCTGACCCAACAGAATGTAAATCCTATTTGTGATGAACTACTTAAAGTTATTATTTAATCAGATAGTCTGATAGTTTCTGTGCATGGTACTAATCTGTTAGCACCTCGAAATTAAATTTTGTGTCCTTTGGTCCCTCTATTTATCCTCTCCTTGGCATCTTTCTGTTGTTTCACACACAAAAGAGCTTATTGTTACCATTAAGTTTACTATTCTCCAGCTGACTCATTGGCTTGGTCAGTACTATCAATAGCTGGTCTAAAAACCAAAGAGAGAAAACTACCTCCATATTTTCAATTGAAAATTAACAACTCACCAGCTAATTGTTGTGAAACTACAGTTATCTTCTTACCCATGCACCTTCAAAGGCATATTTTCCAAACATAGCTGAAATCTATTATTTATAAAGGGGAGTATGGGAGGAAGAGCAAGGATCTGTGAAGAATTTGAAGAGAATTTTAGTGGTATATCTTCACCTTGGTATAAAATTCTAAAACAGAACTATGATGCATGTCACTGATATTTCTTTTAAACATCCTCAGTGATGCTGATTAAAAAAACATTTATATTCTATGCAGGGAATTCTTGCTCTGTTCTCAAGCAGCTTATTATGAGAAACACACATGATTTATCAGTGTTTGGAATCTGTCTTTATATAACCTTGTAGAGTTCCTGAACATATGAAGTTCTTAATAGAAAAAGTGAATTATTTCTGATCCAAATGCCACATGGAAATGAATTTCTCTAAGTATCTCATAGTTTTACTCAATGCTAGCACCCTGAAGTGTCAGGAAAGAAATGAAAGTGAGATTGTGGCTGCAGAGTAAATGTAAATGATGTGCATTGTACATTTGGCAGCTTGTTTCTTCTTATTCTAAATTGGTTCTACAGGAAGTTTATTACTGTATCTCTCAATGACCTGTCAAAACTTTCATAGCATGAATCACAAGATGAATCAATTAATAGTATATAATGTATATTTTATGTATTTTTCATATTTTTTTATTTTAGTTTATTAAAAAGGAAAAGCTAAGTTATGACAGCTAGAAAAAGCCTGCTGCAGTATAGTAGTTTAATAAGTATCCCTTCAGGAATACAGTAGTATTACAAATATGAACCCATGTGCAATGGCTGTACCAAAAAGAAGCTAAAGAATCTTGTTTCATTTAGTAATATTATATTGATTTTTGCCAATGAGCTATTTGTTTATTTTTAAATGTGTATTCCAAAATTTAAATGGAACAGATAAACATGCAGATATCAGCAGGTTCTATCCGTCTGAGTCCTTTTTAATAGATCATGGCATCATAAAACGGCCTGGGTTGAGAAGGACCACAATGATCATCTAGTTTCAATCCCCCTGCTCTGTGCATGGTTGCCAACCACTAGACCAGGGTGCCCAGAGTCACATCCAGCCTGACCTTGAGTGCCTCCAGGGATGGGATATCCGCAGTCTCTTTGGGCAATCAAGGAGATGTGAAATGCTTGCTCATTTACCATCTTCATTTTTATGTGGACAATAACCAACTTCCTCTGATTATCTGAGAAATTATGGAGTGCTGTACTAATGTACAGTGTCAAGAAACATAATGAATCATTGCATTATTTTGCATTATTGGATGCAGTGAGTATCACTTTGGGGAATTTCTTAATGCCTCAATATTTAAGAAGATGGGAATTAGAAATATATACAAACATGCAGAGAGAAAGTCAACCCAAAATATTTTAAATAATGCCTTGTTGATTTCCTGGTCTACAGAAGATGAACAAAATGTATAGTTCAAGCAAGTTGCAGGCATTCTTTTGGTAACATCATTTTCAAGTCAGGAAGTCATGTATCAGCTAAGATGATGTATTGCAGTAGGCATAAGAAAATATTTTGCAAGGTACTTAAAGCACTAGAAAGTGCATGTCGTTTTAATGACTTAAAGTAAAAATCCACTTTGAAGTTAGAAAGCTGTTTTAGAAATGGAGAATGAGTGATAGCTGTTTATTAAATCTAATTTATCAGTATTAAGCGAAATGCATAGTGACATTCTCAGTAGTGAGGAAAGCAAGATGGTTAGTGGTCCTGAGGAAAAAGTGATATTTAGCCTTTTCTGAAGCATTAGGTGTTGGCAATGGCCATCAAGCTTGTGTTAGCAAAAATTATTTCTCTTTGCTTGGGTGTTAGACGTCACCATGAGGTATGAGAGGATCAAGAGTCTCTTTCAAAAGTTTGATAGAACCGTTTTTCTTTTCTTTCTTTTCTTGCATTTATTTGGAATGAATGTTGCATTTAGATAATACCATTTACTATTAGTTTCAGAGCAGGCCAAAGTATCTCTGGTCACCAAGCTCTAATGCTGGCACCACAACCTATCTGAGAAGCAGTAAAGATATGTGTGGCTGTGGAGTGTGTCAAACATGACAAATACTATACAAGGGTGAAGAATTATTAAAAAAAAGTATGTTAGTAAGAATAATGGTCATGATGTTTGAATACCTGCAATAAATAATTATTAATTATCAAATATTACTGTTTATTTTGGAGGTTAATCAAAAACAATATTATTTTATACATAATTTATTTAACATTTTCAAGTTTGTGAATATGATTTTTAAGCCCTTTATTTGTAGACAACTTTCTTAATGAAGAGATTGTGTATTCAGAAGAGTAATAATGAGTCAATAATCAGTCCGTCATGTGAAGGGAAAAAGTGGGTTGAAAATTTGATATTAATTTGTTCAGTTAACTGAAATAGCATTCTTCTACTTGTGGCAGAAAAAACTGACCTTAATGAATTGAGTAGAATGAAGCTGTTTTATCCCAGATAAGTTCAGAATTTAAGACACTTGGAGTATACATTGCTAACAGATTGAAAATGTTACGTTCCTGCTTGTCACTGAATGCTATCTCATGTTTGAAATACTGGCTACAGTGCGATTTAGCAGATGTTGATTTCTCTCAAGAAAAATGAGATTAGGAAACATATTTAAAAATTCTTTGCCTCTAAAAAATAGAAAGCTAATTGAAAAATCCTAGAAAGATGAGAAAAGGAAATAACACAGTTCTATGATGATATTAATGGTTTTAATAGTGGGGTTATTATTTTGCTATATATCAGCATGTTTACTGTAGTAAACAATGCATGCTCGCAGGCATAATAGAGAAAATGCACTGACAGTGGGATATTAAGTTAATGTAATCTGTTGTTTTGGTACTAAGAAGGTCTGGCAGCATTTGTGCTTGACAAGAATTCTCTGTTTTATGCAAATTTATGATCATTGCTTTGTGATAAACTTTCATTACTTGTGTGAAGCTCATTACAAATACTGACCACTGAGATGAATATCTTATTGCAGATTAATGTTAATATGGGACTGAACTGCAATTGGTAGAATGACTCCTTCTGACATTGTGAAGATGTAGGTGTAATTTGAGGTGTAGCATCTTTGAGTGCATTCCTGAGCAATTCACCTCATTACCTTATTTATAATTCCTGGAGGTGTCAAAAAATATTATGCATTTCCAAAGTGGCACACAAAGGTCTCTCCTTTTTTTTTTTTTAATTTTTTCATAGAAAAAGCAGGCTGATTATTCAAATTGGATATTATACCACTTCATTTCAGACACTGATTATCTTTCATCTCATTAAATAGCTGTTGAAAAATAATTTATGATTCAGTTACTAACAGATGATAAAAAATTCATTTGAGGTAATGGCAAAATCAGATTATATTTTATTGCTCAATGTCTATTGGTTGTGATATGGGGACAGTGGATTAATTATACCTCTCTTTTACCATCTCTGTAACATGAAGAAATACCATTAGAGTGAGATGAATGACTTCATTCAAAGAAGAATCTTTCTATTTTAATTACAAAAATACAGGTAATAAAAGAAACAGCCATGACTATTTTTCATCTCATATAACTCACTCAGAAACTGCATCCAAACTGGCTTTGGAATATCTCAGTTACCAGATATTTAAAGGCTAAAGTAAAGTCTCACTGTGCTATTGCTTCTTCATGTCCTCAGGAATTGTAACGGAAGCAGGAATTTACATTTTTTGTAAAGTCACCGATAGTTTGGTGTTCAATGACTTTTCAGATGTAAATAAGGTGATTTTGCGCTACAAGGTTTATTTTTCCTCCTTTCTTTCCTTTTTCATCTTCTCTCTTAACAAAGTAAAATACAAGGATCAAGTGAATGTTGGTGCTGATGTAAGATGTCAGACTGACAGCCTTAGAAAATGAAGGCCTTAATTATCCCTAGAAAATGGACAGCACGGAGAGCACCAGTGCAAATTACCTTCACTGAATTGTTTATTCCCAGAACTCAGTGAGCACTTCTAGGGATTAGAAAACAATTTAATCTCAGAATCAAAGTGGCTCTGAGGTCTGCAGCTTCAGTGGTGAAACTGCTGAGAAGGGAGCCAATTAGCAGCAGCTGTGACAGCTTTATTTCCAAATCATAAACATGTCTGTCTACTAGAAACTAGTCTGAGATCATCATCCCACACACTATCCAACAGTTGCTAGGGCAGGTACAACCCTCAGTCATGCACAACTCTGTTACATTGTGTTGGTGACCTACAGATAAAGGATGTTGTACTTCCTGAAGCAACACAATTTCCACAGTGTACTATGAAGGGTGGATTCTTGAACCTTAATCGGGGTAGGAGCTGTGGTCACTTAGCTTGAGAAGTGTTTGAGATTTCAAGGGATCAGAAAATGAGGTCAGGATTTACCACGATGTTAAAATCTGAATTCTTGTATTAACTAGAGCAATAACATTTGTAACATTTGGGCAGAGCTCCAAACTCTGTCTTGATTATCTCTTTATAATACTGTCCGTGTATTGGGAAACCTAGAGATTCATTAAACACAATAAACCCAAAACACCTTCCAAGCCATTGAGCTAGCAGCTAATATGCTGGCTTTTGTGTTAAACTGCATAAAATAGAATTGGAAGGTACTACTTAGTGCTTTACAGGATTGCTTGCTTTAAACCTGTGTTCCTCTAGCTCAAGCTGCTAATTATGGCAGAGCAGGTGATAGTTCCCACCAGGAGTAGCTATGAGCCAGAGTAGAGCACTGGCACTGAGAAGGGACTGGAGGCAGTAGAAATGCTTGCATTCATGAATGAGCAATACATGTGTTTTTCCTCATTGGGTGCACTGTTTGTAGGCTGTGAAACTGCTTTCAGTTTCCAGATGTCTTATTAAGTGCATACAGAAAAAAAACGCCCAGAAGCAGGGGACCGTGACTGAGTGGAAGTAACTTGGAAAATGAAAACTGGTATAACCTAATTTCATTGCTGTTTTTTTCACTACCAAAGGAAAAAGTGGAGTATACCATGACTATTATTTTTTATTGTGTTTTTTGTTTTATTTTGTTGTTTATTTATGTATTCCTTTTTCTTAACCCTGTACTGCACTAGGACCCATGAATTCCACAGAGAAACTATTTCAGTAGTTATGCTTGAAGTTTTCTTCCTATTTCTGTTTCTGTTACAAGCCATTAAAACTTGTCTGTGGGTAGTAGAGTCTTAGAGGTCATTTATGGGCTGAGGGCCTAAATCAGCTTTCATACTCTTGACTGTATGCTGTTTGATATAACTCACCAAGGGCAAATGATAGAGAGGAAGAAGAGGAAGGATAATGTAAGAAGACTTGGTTGGATTATCCATGCTACTATTCTTAAAACAACCAAGGTCAAATTATGAAGGCTAAGTCACATAACAAAGTAGCAGAGAACAGATGGGGAAAACTGAACTGAAAATACAAGTAAACTGATGGATAAGCAGCGGAGATTGGAAAAGCAGACATGATGATGTTGTGTTCATCAAGCTCTTGATTCTCTAAGAAAAAATAATTTCTGGACAATCTGAAAGAGGAATAAAATAGGAAACCATTTTTTTTTTTTGTAGAAGAGAAATGTCAAAACCTTTTTTTTAAAAAAGTCAGAAAAACAAACAGGTAAGAGGGATTTGTTTTATTGCTTTTTAAGATATTTTGAAAATTTTGGGTGACATAAATTAAACTTAAAAAACTTGTAAAATTACATCATTCACAATGGTTTTATTTGTTTCGACTGGAAAATGATAAGGATACATAGTTGTGTCATTTTATTTTTCCATTTTATGCTATAGACCTTATTTTTATCTTTCTCTCCATCTGTCACTGATGCATCACTGAAAGAAGCTTTCATCAGGCGTACAGTGGCCTGAGAACACAGTTTTGAGGAAACACCAGTGGGAGTCTTGTGGAGAACATCTTAGGTTTTATTCATCAGTGTCAAACAGAAATGGATAGCCGCATACAGAAACCTGCCTGAAATACTGGTAATTTAGAGAGTCTGACAGATCTTGATACGAGTTTCTTCTTTCTGCTTTTGTTTTTGTTTCTGTTATTTATTTGTTTACTTACTTTCTTTCTTTCTGTAACCAGGCAAACATAGTTGTTTCTCCTCTGTCATTCTTAAGGGCTTTGGAATTACTTATAGTTATTTTTTCCATAATACATTTGATTTAAATGTCTCTGTGCTTCAGTTGTTCATATAAATACAAGTCAGCAAGAACTTGTATTTATACGAACTTTCCAAGAACTTTCCAAGAAATACATGGACTTCAGTGTTGAGTTTTAGAAATGGATACTTCAGTGGAATTTGTCACAGGAGATATCTGAGCTATACTTGAGCAGTCAAATGAGGTCTGTCTCAGAAGTCTTCATTGGAATTAAACGAGATTGCACATCTGAAAAACTTTTGAATAGCTGTAGAATTAATTTTCACCGCACATTTCCCAATATAATGGTCTCAGAGTTTAAATTACTGTTGTGTCAAATAAAGTCACCTGCAGAGGCCTGTACCATTAATAACTCAATTCTAAGTAGATATTGCCGGTAGGTGAGATTTTTTTTTTGTTTCGTTATTTGTGTGTGTCTGCTTAAGTCCTCTCCTTTTCTGCCAGAAAAGTCCCCATGCTTGTGGAAATGTAGGATTTTTGACCAGTGCTGAGCAGGAGAAAAATAAAGAGAACTTGGGTAGTGATTTATTAAAATGTCCTTTGAATTAGGAAATGCTTTCACTGAAAATGTTTTACTGATTAATCTGAGTTGGGAAATTTGAAGATTTCCTTTCAGGATGTGCAAAGTTACGAAATGGTGACTTGGTGGTGAACTTTAACGTGCTCCTCATATAATGAGGAAAAGTAGATGTTCATAATGCTGTTGTTATGGGAGCAAAAAGTGAGAAAAGCTCATATTTAGTTAAGAAAGTAGAAATATTTTAGAATGTGTAGAATGGAAGAAAACAGTATAGTCTGGCAAGGTTGAATTTCCTTTCTTGTCAGCATAGTATGTAACAGGATATAACTTTTCAGAATACTGCCTTTATATATAGTCAGCCATTACTGTTGCTATCGTGATAGGATATATATTGCTTTGTGTGCTACATTATTAGAACGACACAGTTTGTACTAATATATAGTTGGATAAACATGTTTTCTGCTTGATGGTCTTCAAGAAGACAACTGGTTGAGGTTAAAGAGGTTTCAGAGTGTGAATGGATAATTAAGACAATTTGCCATCTGCCAAGCAAGAAAGAGAACAATCAAAATAGAATCATACACTCTAATGGAGTAGCACAGTTATAGCAGGCAGCAATTATACCTGTTGTCCCAGTGATTATTATTTCATTAGGCTCAAGACTGAAATGATACCTTTGCTGATGTAGAAAATTGTGGCTTCTACATACAGCAGTCTCACAGTGCATGTGGACAGCTGCTGTCTACTTATCACACACAAGAGAAAGGATATTGCATAGAAGAAAAAGTGCATTCTTTATTAGATTTTCTTATAAAAATCAGGTCTATCTCTCTATCTTTAGTCTTTATGTTGATGTAAAGATATTCCTAGGTAATTTCAAACGCAGGCACAACTAGTAACATGTTTGGAACGGAGGTCAACTTGATTTAGTATTCAAACGTGATCAATTTGTATCTTGACCCAAAACCATGTATAATATCCAGAATATTAAATTATTGAGCCCTTACGGAGCTGAGAAATTTACATGAGATATGAGCCAGAAAGACCCTACTGTGCGTCATTAATAAAGGCAGATTTTATTGAATCACAATTTAAGTTTTAGACTTCGATACTCAGAGACTGGATGATACAGTCATGAACACTGTAATAAGAGTTTTATGCATTTGAGAGAAAGGCGCCTTTACAAATAATTATTCTATAGCCTCAGTGCACAGCAGCCACTGATGAAAATAAACAGTTAAAAATGAGTCATCTCTACAGATGATAGATGTGTAACAGTCAATCAGCAGATATGCTTAAATGTTGGAAGGAGGATAGTAACTGTGCTTGTTATTTCACACTCACTCTTTTTCAGATGGAGCAGGAGAGAAATGAACACCATGTTTTTGTATTAGTTCTTGTGCTGTGTTTAAACTGCAGCATGATATTTACGTTGTGAAAGTTATCATCTGTTTTGATATGCTGTAATATACTAGAACACATGGAAGGCAATGTATATCGTTAATCTGTTATACTAAGCTGAGAATTTTAAAATAAACACCTATCTTCACTTAATAAATGATCTTTGGTAAATAATTAAGCAGATTATCCACAAATTTACCACCTTTATGTCTCTAATGCAAAAATTAATGAGTGATGCTTTTGACCATCTGCTTTACAGATATTCTGGCAGGTGTAAGTACTCAAACCTAAAGAGGAATTATGGAAAACAAACCTTTTAGGCTGGTTGTCTTTCTATACACCTTAAGTAAAAGTTTATAAAAGGTTGAACTCTATTTTTATATGTGTACAGACGATGTGGAAGAAATGTCTAAACATTTACCAAGGTATCTAGAGCATAAAAATATTCGGTGCTATTTAAGACAGTATAGAAATCGTTAAAATTGCTACCTGCATTTCATACTTTGTTGTCATGGCTATCAAAATCCATTATTAATCTTGGTTGATAATTTTTGGTAAAGGGAATTTTAGGTTGTCATTAAGAAAATGCCATGGACCATCTTCTACACTGTGGGAAACCAAAATCCTTATCCTATCTTAACCTTCTATATAATTTCTTTGCTATCTTGAAAGTGGAGTATACATTTAAACTCTTTCTCAAAAGTACAGAAAGTTTTTATGTGTAAATTTGTAGTGTAGAGGAGGGCAATGTCCATTTATATCTTTAAAAGTTCCTCTTGAAAATTTATAATTTTTTGCAACATACTTCAGTGTTTTAATCCAGAAAATCTAAAATTTTATTTCCAAAGGTTTTTCAGGATTCATATGTTTCTATTCTCTTTATAGGGACTGAAAGTTGAAAGGAAGGAATAAGAACAACCTGGTGCCAAAAGGAAACAACCTGGGCTGAACAGGTCCACTGTTCAGTCCACTGATTTTCCTTCCTTATAGATGAATTCTATCAGCAAATTCTTTTTTGTAAAGCCAATGTAATAGTTGAAGCAGGAATCATTCAGAGAGTACATTCAGTGGAAACTCTAGATTGAAACTCATTTTTGTGGGTCCTGTAAGGTTACTTCACATCTCCAAAGTAAATATACTACTATATTTGAATTAGGAACAGTTTTCTCACAGACATCAATTAGAAACGAAAAATTATTTGAATTTTAAAATATTTTTTAATTTTTTAAATATTTTTTTTTTAAATATTTTTCCATAGTCTTAGTTTAATTATTTTCCTTTTTACTCTTACATTGTATTTTCACATACTTTCTTACATCCACTCTTACTGATTCCAATTAATGTGCAAATTTCTTACCACAGTATGGGTTTACTGTTGCCAGTCATTCAGGTGATTGGATCATTTATAACCAGCTGTTTGTAGAGATATGTATAACCTTTTTCTCTTTTTTTTTTTCAGATAGAAAAATGTAAAAATAACTTTACTTTTCGGTAACTACGTAAAAAAATAACAACATATAGTCAATTTTGCAGCACAGATAGTACTAGTCTGTTTTTCTCTGCTTTATTTAACTTTAGGCTGCTCTTTTTCCATGTGACATTTATCTCTATTATTTCAAACAAATAACTTACCACTGCTGATTACTACAGATTTTCAGTTTCTTTCTTATTAATTTGTTTAACTTTTGTTTGAATGCTTATGAATAATTCTTAGTGTCTGCTTTAATAGTTCTGCAATGAAAAAAGCTAATCCCACTTCACCAAAATGTTTCAGATATCATTCAGTTATCAAGGGAGTGTGTGGGGAATTTGTGGAAATGTTTGTTGGTGAAGACAGTCTCTTTCTCATTATTAGAAGCAGGTAAATAAGTAGTTTTTTTTTTGTTGTTGTTGTTGTTTTGTTTTGTTTTGTTTTGTTTTGTTTTTATTCATCACCAGATGAATGTGATGACACTGAAAATCAGAGAAGTTGATCTTGCAAAAATGGACCAGTCTTAGTGAGCTGTAGGATGGGAAGAAAAATTTTTATCCTAAGATGTCTTCAAGGCAATACTTTTTTTATGGTCTGATACCCTTCTTTTTGACTTTTACTTCTCTCAGCTTCCACGTGTTTTATATCTATGCAATTTACAGTAGCTAAGACTGAATAATTTTCCGCGGAACCGATAAGAATAGTGTGAGCACAGAGAAACTTTCTTAAGATTCATCTCAAGGCTGTCATTAGCCACCAAAAAGTGTAGATGTAAAAACTTTGTGAGAGTTGTTAAGTTTCATCTTATCCACATAGCTCTTCATTTCGCTTTTTCTCATTCTTGCTTCTATCTCTTCTATAGGACATGATTCCAGTTTGGTTTGATAATTGTTTTATATCTACCTTGCACTGGTTTCCTGATATGGATTTGAGTTTTGCTAGTGTTCTTATCTGACCACCTTTGAGTAAGTCTGAAAAATCTGTACCCTTTAGATCCTGGCCTAGTATGTGGCTGAGTTCTTATCCTTTCTCATCTTAATCCTTCTCTAGACTCACAGGCACTTAATGCTAAGTTTCAGCTTCAGTCTTGTGAAGTCCTGAGACTGCTTCCTCTTCTGTTTATAAGGTAGGTTTTATGTTATGGTTCTTCTTGCTTGGACTGTTTGACTGCAGAAAGTAGTCTTTGACTACAAAAGGAAATAACTCACTTTGCCAAGGTCAGTGAAATGGAAGGAGCAAATAGCTATTAAAAGAAGTGAACATATAAGTACAATTCAAAGTTCCACCAAACAGCATTATTTATTGCTGAGTTATGACCTCAGAAGATTGCATTTGATGTTCCTTGTTGTTATTACTAGTGGGTTTGATTCTTCTTGCATGAGGTGGAATTCCTACTGGAAAATTGCTTATTCTGTTTATTTGACATCACATAATTTTAAAAGCTCACAAACTTTCAATAATTTAATCATTTAAAACCTCTAAAAAATATCATTAATGTTATTATCTTCACTTAACAGATAAGAAATTGAGAACACAAAACGACTTAGGTGTTTGTGAGAATATTAGGAACAAAATTGACATCTCCTTAGACACAGCGAGAAGCTGTGACACAGCTGCCAGAAGGTTATCCCTCTTTTCAAATTAGATTAGTTGGAGTAATTGGAGTTTGTAGTCTTCCATGTTTCTAGGTATTGATGATGTAGAAAAGCTTGCTGTGAGTATACCTTTTTCTTCAGCCTTTTCACTTACCAATTTTGCCCAACACGCAGTCATACTGGGTCAGATATATTCTTAAGAGGGAAAGATGGCAGTCTTCAATACAGTGTTTTCATAGTTCTGTTTCTATAACTAAACACTTATTTCTTACAACAATGATAAAGAGCTGATCAGTAGAGGTAAATGAAAAGAAAATTCCCTAATCAAGATGAACTAAAGTTATGGCTTATGAGATGGATATACCAGAGGAGGAAAAATAAAAGAAAAGGGGGGGGCGGCATGGGGGAGGAATAGTACATGAATAAAGAAACAAAGCAATAGCAAGGCAGAGTTACTGGAGAAGTTGTCAAGGTTCAAACGTTCTACCTTGAAGAAGAAATGTGGTATTTCCATGGGATGAATAAACATGTAAATTGTAGACTTCTTGACTATTAAGGTGTATGAAGTTGTAATCAAAAGAAGTACTTTGCATGAAGCCTCAGTTTTTATGCAGCTCAGAAATTCTCCTGGAACTTACTTAACTTTTTTTTTTCTCCTCATTTCAAAGCATCTTCTTTCTAATGTAGACTATTCTGTGACTTTAGTCTAAATATCTAGGCATAATTAACTTTTGCCTTGGCTTATGCTTAGCTTAACAATATAACAGTTGACAGTTTGCCTTTCTGTGATTTATATCTGCGTTAAGGCTTTTTATTACACCATATGTGGGATTGGTGATAAAGACAGGCTAAAAGAGTTTCACATACCTTCCATATCTGGCAGTATATTGAATTTTCTGTGCTTTTTTTTTTGTTTTGTTTTGTTCTTCTGTTTTTGTTTTGTTTTTGTTGTTGTTGCCAAGGCCAAGACTTCTTTATTTCTTTTTGTAAATAACAAAAAGAAAATCTCCATCATCAGCACTATCATTTCCTTGTCTTTCAACTTATCAGCCTCTTCTCCCACTTTCAGTCATACTCTCACTATTAGCAAAGAAAGAAGCAAAATGCTTATTTTACTATAATCGATTCACTCATTTTATTTTCCATTTTGTATGTGTACATGTAATTTCCTCAATGGAACAAAAAAGGTTGTGTGAGACTAGACAGCATATACTATGTCAGAGTAGACTTATTTCATTTGAATGGACTGCTGTGGTGAATGAAAACATTCATGGTGGCAGCTGTAACATGTGAGTCTTAGCCTAGCACAAGTTTTGACGTAGATGTGTGAGTAGGTCTGGACTGCTTTCAGGTTCATGGAAGACTCCATAACCAGAAAACATTCCCTGTTTTTCTCATGAAATTGGCAGGATAAACTGGGAAATTAAACAATGGAGTTAGTGTCTTTTCATTTTATTATAATCTGTAGGTCAACTTTTAATTTCACAAAGTTCTTGTATGCTTTTTCCCTTTCCTGCATGCCACCTTCTTTCCATCTGAATGTCATTTTCTAAATTAGCTTTACTTAGGGTGACAAGCAAAACTCATGCTGGATGTATATCTGATTTTAAAAACCCTCTTGCTTGTGTGGAATTAGCACAGGGAGGAAACTGTATGTATTCAGCATAAATTCCTCAAGAGGAAGCTAAATTGCAGTTTAGTTCACTTTTGAGCCTTGCTTTGAAGCCTGCAGAACAATTCATCTAAGGCTGATTTTGTCTAGCACTTTTTGTGCTCCAAGAAGTATTCCATTATCTCACTCTTATGTCATGCCTACAATGTACCTGGATTTCAGGGTAAGTGGGGAAAATTGTAGCATCTACTCTGGTAAGGGCTAACATTCTCCAGTGCAGAATGTCCTTAGCAATGCTACTCAATGATCACTTTATTCTCCAGATCTCCTGCTGTGGGACTGGGATCATGCATGGGATTTAAATTTGGCTGATGGGGCTGTCCTTTACATTAAACTAAACTGTACAAAATCATATTTAAGCAGCATGACAGAGCCATTGTTTAAACAGATGTGGTCATGCCATTTTACACGGACTCAAATACAGTACAGTGTGCCAGTTCATTCCACTGAGATTGAGCAATGGCTGCATTCTACTCTGTACAGTACATTCACATTTCTTCATTTTATATTGCAAGGGACTTTCACTTTGTGGGCATAGTCAGTGTAAATCTATTAATTCCAGTACTTAATCTGGTCAGAGCCAATATATTTTGTAGACAGCCTGTGTTAGAACTTAATTCTCATAATTATTTAAAGTGGTATAACTCATTGCAGGCACTGTGTGCAAGTCATATAGTTAATCTGGTTACAGCTCTCAGTGTAATCTGTACAAATCACAAATCACACATCACAACATTTTAATTACATTGTCACTCTACATTGCATAAAGTTTGTGAAAATCTCAAGGTTATTTCACTCTTAGCTAATGATGGTAAAAACCTGTGCATTTTATGCTTGGACACAAGAAACCCAGTCTCAATGAGTTAGGAAGTGTACTGATTTTTTTGTTTGTGTTTGTTTCATTTACATGGGAAAACTAAATAGGGCATTATCATTAGAAATCAGTGTTTTCAAACTATGAATATTAATTTTACAGCTACAAGGACCAGAAGTCCATATATCTTTCCTTTCAATATCTAAAGGGAGGCTAAGAGAAAGTGACTGCTGTGCAGGGTCTATTGTGATACAAGAGGAAATGGTCTCAAACTAAAAGAGGGGAGATTTAGTCTGTATAAAAAGAGATTTTTAAAAATAAGGGTGATGAGGCACTGGCACAGGATGCCCAGAGAGGTGGTGGATGCCCTGTCCCTGGAAACATTCAAGATAAGACTGAACAGGGCTCTGAGCAACCTGATCTAGCTGTGAATGTCCCTGTGCATTGGAGAGGAATTGGTCTAGATGACATTTAAAGGTTTCTTTGAACTCAAATGATTAAAGGGTATTCCATAAATTAAAGTTTATATGCAAGTGCAGTTTTTTCTTGTTTGGGGCAAGTAATAATGAATAGTAATAAATAATAATCTCTCTGAAGCCAGCTCTGATACACAATGCAGCACCTTTAAGGCAGCTGAGCCCACTAAACAAAACAGTTAAAGTAATAAAGCCCCACATTTCAGAAGTAATTAAGTCAGGCACCACGCTGTATGGTGCAGACATACAGCCTTAGGTTCCACAATGAGCTTGCTTGCTCTGGCAGTGGCATGGTGAGGGGTCTGGAGCACAAACCTTATGAGGAGCGGCTGAGGGAGCTGGGACTGTTTAGTCTGGAGAAGAGGAGGCTCAGGGGAGACCTCATTGCACTGTACAACCTCCTGAAGGGAGGCTGTGGTGAAGAGGGATCTGGCCTCTTCTCCCAGGCAACGAGCAGGACACGGGGCAATGGCCACAAGTTGTATCAGAGGAGGTTCAGGTTGGACATAAGGAAGAACTTCTTCTCTCAGAGAGTAGTCAGGCACTGGAATGGCCTGCCCAGGGAGGTGGTGGAGTCACCGTTGTGTTCAAGACGCGTCTGGATGACGTGCTGCGTGATATGGTTTAGTACTAGTGGTGGCAATGGTGACGAGGAGACGGTTGGACTGGATGATCTTATAGGTCGTTTCCAACCTTGTGATTCTTGTGATTCTTGTGATCCCACTCTCAAACACCACTAGGTGTACTGAGACTGTGTGCTCTGTAGCCCTGTACATCAGCTTTGAAACTGAAAGGCCAAAGCTCCTGCTCAGCGGCTGCTTAGCTTCTCTGCACAGGAGACACTTTTATTGATCTCCTTATTAAAAGTGTGTTTCAGTAATTTATGGGAGTGACTGCATTTGCTGTAAAATAAACATTATTGCATTTGTCCTCTACTTGACCTATCAAAGCAAGTATTATAGTTTTGTTCACTTTTTAAAAATTTCTAGAAAAAGTAAGCTTTCCTTATTGCATCTTTGGCTACAATGACTGCTACAAGAGCAAGCAGAGTGTTGATTCTGTGTTGATTTTCCATTGTAGAAATTTAGACTAGTGAATATTACACAAAGGAGTCCTTGACCTGTACTTCTATGTGTACTCCAAGGTATCATATCACACAATATATGTAGAAATGTAGCTGTTGTGACTGTTCCAAATAATCCAGCAGGTATCAGAGAAGACTCAGCAACTAGGCTTCATCCAATATCTCAGTGTTTTTTTACCACTACATTCTGTGGTTTGTTTTTTTCTTAAAAGGTGAAAATTTGTCAATCAGGAGTTGTATTTTTTTTGTTTTTTTTTTTTTAAGATATTGTAAGCATAAACTCATGTTAAAAATAACAGTGGAAAAATCTGCAATTTTTTCTTCTCTGCTTCTTCTTCTGACAGAGGCAAATCTGTCAAATCAGCATTGCAAGACTTCCCAGTTGAACTACAGATTTTTCTTTAATTTTTTGCTTCTACTTTATGTAAATAAGAAGCATTTTTAGAAGTCTTTTTAAAAGAATTCCTTTACAGAAAGGCTGCTTTATGTCAATTCAGAAACAAGATCCTAGACAGATGATCTGAGTCCAGATGACAGGTATAGCTGTATATGTGAATGAGGTTGCCACTCTCTGCACAGGTGTACAAGAGAGCCCTCCACAAAATGTTGAGAAGAATATGTTTCAAAAAAAGTATTGTGAATGGAGAAGAAATATTAGAACAGGAAAACTATGACAGAAATTGTAGACTTGAATTTGAAGGAAGGGTCACGTTCAAAGCAATTCCTGAGTTGAGAAGGTACAAGGAAGCTTTGTCAAGACAATTGAAAGCTCTGGAAGCTATGAATAAAGATGATTTTGTGAATTTGTAGGATACACCATGCAAAAAGAGAATCTCCAAAGCAAAAATGGGCAGAACGATTGGATTGGGCTAGCTAAGGGGTTTATATCTCGTGCAGCTGTCTCTATCTCTTAATGGCTTCAAGTGGTCCATGTGCATCTGGAGAAAGAACTTATAGTGGCATGTGGGAACCCTGGGGATGGAAGATAGGGAAGTATACAGGCATTATGAGGATGTAGGTCTCTGTTTTGTGGTTGCACAAACTGCAACATGTAAGAGCTTCTCCTTGAACTGAATGGTGGCTCTATGGGAACAGCGGTTGTCATTCTGTTTGGTAGGATTTTACCACACAATTGGCTGGTTAGTTTTACAGGTACCTAGGCAACTGTATTTCCTTGTAAAGACAAAATGTTTCTTGAATGAGCAATAGTGTTATTCTGAAACCTGCTTAACTTTCACTTTACATTATCCTGTATTAAATACCCAAAGATTCATACACTGAAGAGTGAGTGATAAAGGTAAGCTTAGGATATATAAAACGGGAAGAATTCTTGATCCTTTATACCTATCTACTTTGCAGAGAGACATATTTTTAGCTTTTTACAAAAAAATCACATACTGGCTGTTACTACTCCTCACAATGTTGTCTGAAAGAACTGAGAGTTTTACACTATTTGTACCTCAAATTCACCTGTATCATCATTTCTGTAATAATTGTTTAGTGTTTTGTTTATGATCAAATGCTTTTTTGTTTGTGACTTTCAAAACGATCCCTTTCTTTTCTGAAGGATGCATTGTGGGAGAGCACAATTTCCTTACATAGTTGAACGCTGCCTGAACAGACACCCATTCAGTGAATAGCATTTTACGTGAGATGTTGCAATTTATATTTCTGTATTGCTTGGAACTCCAAACATAGATCAGAATAATGCTATTTTGACACTAGAAAAACACACACATACAAACATATTTTTCTCCCATAAAGCTTACAAATATAACATGAAAGGAAGCAGACAAGATACCAACAAGAACAGTGGAAGGAGAAGGTGAAACTTGTCTGAAACCACGGGGGGTTTTATGACAAAGCGTGCAGGGGTCTGGATTAAATGATGAGTAGGACTAATATGATGATTTAGAGGAAGAAGGAAAAAAAAGTATGAAGAGTAAGCTAACGAGAAAGTAGGTAGGGATATCCTGTGTGCAGCAGAGTCTTTGTCCCCAGACTGGTATTACTTTAATGGGGAAGGTAGGTGTCAACAGGCTTGAGCATTATCTAAGAATTTACTTAGAAGTTTATAAGAATGGAAATTACCATCTTCAAGATATATGAAAATTTGCAAGTATGGGAAGAGAACTTGGAGTTCAAAGGCAGATTTGCAGGTTCACCAGGTTGGGTAAATGCTGTCAAATGTTTAACAGTTGTAAAGTGAGAGCATCTATAATGTTTTAAAATGTTTTTTTTTTTTTTTTTTTTTTTTTTTTTTAATCTACATTATATGAGCTAAAATTTGATTACATTAAAAACTGTCTTAATGCAGTGGGACTTGCTGAGGCTCAAATTCCATATTGAGTGTACATGTTTGGGGCCCTCAACACAGAAAAGATACAGAGCTTTTGGAGAAGATCCAGAGGAGGGCCACAGAGATAATCCAAGGGCTGGAGCACCTCTCCTATGAAGATAAGATGCAGGAACTGGGCTTGTTCAGCTTGGAAAAGAGAAAGCTGGAGTGAAACATAATTGTGGCCCTTCAGTATTTAAAGGGTGTTTATCAATGTTTTACATGGGTAGATAGTGATAGGACAAGGGATAATGGTTCTAAACTAAAGGAACAAAGATTTAGGTTAGATGTCAAGGGGAAACTTTCTACTGAGAGAGTGATGACGTGTTGGAATGGGCTGATCAGAGAGGTTGTAGATGCCCCATCCCTGGAGGTGTACAAAGATAGGTTGGATGGGGCCCTGGACAATATGATCTAGCACTTGCCTAGTGGCTGGCAACCCTGTCTGATGATCCTTGAGGTCACTTCCAATGCAAGTGAATCTACGATTCTAAGAAGAGTTAAAGACTTGATGGTGAAAGAGGAGAGATACAAAGACATGCTTGCATTTTGAAAACAGAAAGGGGCATTAGACTGAAAAGCAAAGAATAATAATACTAAAGAAATTGAAAGGTGTGAAGGAATTCAGAGATGTCTGGGGCAGGTGGATGGTTTGTAAAACAAACAAACAGAAAAACCTAACGAAGCAGGTAAAGAGATTGTGTCTTTGAAATAACTTAAAGAGGAGGAAAACATGAGGAGTGAACTTTGTAACAGGAAATTAAACAAAGTCCGAGCAAAGTTTAATACAAACAAAATTTTGTAACTCAGAACTCAAATTTAGAAGTTATATTGGAGAAGTGTGCATATGTGAAGACAAGACAGAACGAGCAGGAAATATATTTGAAATTCAGAAAAAAGTAGAATTTCTGAAGGAATAAAATAATTTTTAAAAGTTTCATTGGATTGATTTTAGATTTAGTTTTCTTAAATTGAGTGCCATATAACTTAGTCTGCTTTCCAACAGGACATTTTTTCCTAAATATGCAAACATAATGGTTCTAGACTATTTTGTGATTAAAAAGAGAAATCCATTCTGTTTATTGAGCATTCTTCAAAAATTAATATCGTATTTTTTATTTGTTCTTTAGTGCATTTGATACTAAGAAACACACTTCTACTTTTCTTACCTGAAAAGTTTTATCTGAATGATTTATTTATGCCTTCTCCATTAAGATATGGTACCAAGTTAGAAATACATACCTGCTGTTGTATGTTAATTAGCAGCTGTGAAAGGAGTCTAGAAACCACCTATTTTTCTGAAGCTCAGCTCTGAAATTCAGATATTATAAAAAAAAGAGCTTTAAGAGTTTATAAAGATGACAATTACGGCTGATATAGACCAAACCTTTTTTGAACAATGACACTGTGGAAAGTTAAACTAATGACTTTAATGTGGCCTCAAGAGCCATGTAGCAAAGATACACTGTATTCTGAGAACTACCTTTTTCATTATTTGCTTGTCAATCTTCCATGCTTAATCCATAAAATTTTTGAAATTTCTGTACAAGGTTTTTATTAATTTACAGATATTTTTCAAGATTCATATTAAATTTTCATTTTATAAAAGACCTCTTCTTGATAACTGTACTTATATTACAAAATCTGAATCTGTAAAACAGTGTTAAAAATAGGTAAATGTTTCACTGAGTAGAAGAAAAGATGAAAAAAGAAAACATAGCAATTTTTTTTTCTCGAAAATAATAACTTAAAAAATCTGTCCATCAATTTATTGAGCTTTAATGTGAAGAATGAGAAAATTTATTTCTTTGCTGTATTGGAGACTTTGTGAAATGGAAATATTTTGCCCAGTGTTATTAGCAATCAGGAAGCACTAAAAAGAAAGTGGTTTACTTATCTCCTTTAAGAACAACCAGTATGAAAATCCGCAATTGACAAGTATTTTGATTAAGGATGTGGAAAACTGTAGTGGTAGAAGTGATTAAGTATTCTTGAAGTACTGTCATGAATTTATATGTGTTTGAAGGGAAGGTGTATATGTTTTGGTTTAAAGTAAATGTTCTGTTAAGTACTTCATGTACCATAACTCCAATAATATTTTCACTAGAGTTCACTAGAGATGTTAAGATTGTTTCTGCCTATGTCAGTAAAAGCACCATTTCTCTATTAATCGCTTTTCTCTGAATGAAGTCCTAGAAAAACGCTGTTACATAATTCATACATGCATGGAAGTATATATTTTTCTATGCTACTTTTACTAGTAGAAATATATTTCTTTTAAAAAATGGTCTGTTTTTTTTTCCAAGTTTGCCTTCATTTTTGTGTTCTATGAATTAAGAAATCCAAATGCTTCACAGGGTGATTATCAAAGCACATATGATGTTTTAACTTTAAATGTTTTGGGATTGGAATTTCTGAAATATACCTACAAAGCAAAAATATAAAAGCAGACAAAAACTAAAGTCACAATGAGAAATTTGACTTCAGAATGATTTTTAATTTTAATAATAATAATAGAGCTGTACTTATGTTTACCTCCCACTATCTTGTCTCTTCTGCTCTCCATCTCCAAAAGATACCTTTTCAAAAGACACAGCAGCTGTGGCTTTAAAACAGAAAGATCAGTGTTAAATGAAGTTGTCAGGTGACATCTACTTGAGAATGCCATACAACTTCATAACTCTTAGATTCAAACATTGTAAATGTTGAGCTGTGTGACTGGTAAATTTTACGATGCACATTTCCAGCTCATGAATTCATAACAAGACATTTTCAACTTGTAAATCTTATTTAAGAACTGTGACCTTAATGTATAAAGATTGCATGCATTATAATGACAGCAGAGAAATTAACCTGACTACCATGGAATCTAGCCTTTTGCATTTTGCTCTAAAAGCCAAAAGGCTTAATATTTATCATAGCTACCTGATAAAAATTGCCTAACTAATTTGATAACAATGCTATTTGCATAAGGTTTATCGAGCACTGTGTGTTTAATCAAAACTTGAATCACGATATTTTTTTCTTTGGTTGATATGATGATATGTTAGTTTTGCATATTCATTCAGAACATTTCATATTCAAATTGTTGCAACAAAAGATAGGTAGCAATGTCAGGAAGTAAGATACTTCTGAAGAAATTCTGAGATAACTGGTAGTAGTAAAAACTGAGATAAGTATCAGTTTCAACAGACTTTGTACTTTCCATATTAAGTAAGCAAATATAATCTGAGTAAAACTGCTCCCTCGAAGTGGCTCACAAACAGAGTACATGTGCTATCAGTATGCATGGATCTCCATTCTGGAAGAATCAAGTCATAAGTTCAAAATTTCGTCCTCATTTTTGCCAAAGGATTACTTTGTCCTGGCAAGACTTTCCCTTTGCATTAACGTTTAGACAAGAATGGTCTAGAAGCACTTTAACCTCTGGGTCTAGGCCAGTGATGAATGTCTATTCATTTTTTTTCCCTCACTGAGCATAATTTTTCCTGTTCTTCAATGTAAAAGAATGAATCTGCACTGAAGAATTGTGGTAAGTATCTCAGGTACCATTCTTATAAACAAACAAATATGTAAATAGAGGGGAAGAATGTAGATGTATGTCTTCATATGTTTGTGTTCACAAAGACAGATATATTTAAGAGTGAATCACCATGTCAAATCTCTGTTCTGTAATTTGTCCAAGAAACTTTTTAACTTTGGATTTTTGGATACAGTAAAAGATAAGCAACCCAAACTTGGTAAATCAACCTGAATTAAAATGATAATAAAAGAAGCTATAACCTGAACCTTTACTAGTGTGTGTATATATATATATATATTTTAAATTGAATCTTGCTCCAATTTAGGGGAACAAACTCTACAATGAGAATGTATGATAACTTCTATCCGTAGAGATAATTGCTTCTAATTCTCTAACCTCTAACCACTTAGTTTGACAGGATTTCAGATGCATGATACTAATAAGCAAAATCTTGTGTCAGAACATACTTAGCAGATAATGAAATCACATTTTGATATGATTATAATTTATAAGAGAAATAATTTCAAAATTAAGATGTGTATGAAAAAACGTGACCTTTCTATACTACATTTTCAATTATTGTTTCAAAATAACTGTTACTATGGTTGGGTAATACTGAAAATTTTGAGTTATCTCTTTCTTCTCTTGGACAAAGGAGATAAAATTATGGACTATGTACCAAAGAGAATTTCAATGCATTTTTAGATGGATTGTTTACTGCTATAGATTTTCTTTGGCCAATATAGTTCTCGGCAAAAATTGAAGCAATTGTGCTGTATTGTAATCCCCATCAGACCTCCCTCTGTCTCTCAGTAGAAATTGGTTTTAGACATGAAAATAATCTTTGAACAAAGAGAATTCTGCTGAGACAATTAAAAAAAAAAGAGCTTGGGTCAAGAGTTCTGATTGTCTCTTTGTATTAATACAGTATTGTTTATTCTTGAATGAGTTTTAAAAAGAACCATTTTGTGTTTATAGATCTGGATTCCAAAACTTTGTTGCCATCTAACTCACTTAAAAGAATATCTGAGAAATAAACCTCTTAAAAGAATGCATTTTCTCTAGGCTACCCTAAAACATACTGAATAATTCATGGGAACCACTGAAATAAACACAATAAAGGATGAAGCAGTTAAACAAACACACTTCTCTGAATTCTGAGTTTATATATTTAACTATTTGTTCTATGCACAAGATTTGGTCAACAGTGTGACATAGAAACAATGCTTGGGGAAAAAGTACAATTATATTAAAATGTCAGTTTAACATTTTGTAAACTAGTGAGGACAGAACTTTGAAAGTTCAGTGAAAAGTGTGAAAATTATCATGTTGATTGGAATCATTTTAGGTTCATTACAGAATGATTTCATCTGTCTTCCTCCTGGTCCTGTTCCTCAGGGTATTCTTATTGTATGTGGTTTCCTGTTCAGCAGGACTGATTAGCTGAGATAATGGTTGGGAAATGCAGGGAACAAATTATGTTTTAAGTATTTATGTATCAATAATCACTGGTGTAGCTGTGGCCTTCGCTGACTTTTAGGAACTTAACTGAACAGAGACCTACAAAAGACTAGTTAAAAAGAAAGCAAATTGTTCTTTTTTTTTTTTTTCTTTCTTTTTTTTTTTTTTTTTTTTTTTTTTTTAGTGTGAAACATATATACACATATATAACATATATATATATACATATATATACATATACATCCTTCCCTATGTTAGTTATGACAAAAGCATAAAGAAAACTTTGTTAATCAGTTTGCAGGAAAAAGAAACAACTTGCAGCTAACTTTGAATAAAATTTGAATAAAAAGTCATTTAAAGCAAAAATAAATTTTGGATTATATTCTAGAGTAGTAATTACTGCAATGTAGTATAAATATATTATATATTTATTTGCCTAATTGAGGAAATATATGATTCCCAACAGCTGTTAAAGTGTTGAAGATTTCCAGTAGCATTTCAATATTTGCTGCATGTTTAAAAACAAAACAAAAAGCAACAAAACAAGTAACAAAATCGTATGAGTTGGAAGGGATCTCTGGATCTCACTTAGTCCACTGTCCTGCTAATGCAGGTAGTCTAAGAAGACTCCACAGTCTCTCTGGGAAGCCTGTTTCAGTGCTTTGTCATCCTCACAGTAAAAAACATCACGTTTTCCAATTTGTACATATTGCCCCTTTGTCCTAACACTGTATACCACCAAAGATATCCTGGACTCATCCATTCAATATCCACCCTTTAGAAAGTTACAAGCATTGATAAGACATCCTCTCAGTCTTTTCTTCTCCAGGCTGAGCAGTTCTGAGCCTTTGGCCTTCTTGACCACAAGGCACACTGCTTGCTCAACCTGCTGTCCATCAGGACACTAAGCTCTTTCTCCTTTCCATCAGGTCAGCACCTAACTGGTACACTGGAACTTTGCACAAAAATAGAGACAAAATAACAATACATGAATGAAATGAAAATACCCGTATGCATAATAACACCTTAGATATTTTTCAAGCCTTCCATTTGAAAGGTGACTTGTTTTCAGTCTTCAGTATTTCAGTATTTCCGTGTTCAATCTTGCTGGTTTACCAGCATCATTATGATCAAACAAAAAATAAAAAAGCAACAAATGTTTCTTCCTTCTAGCATTTAGAACTTACTACTGGAACAACAAATTAAGCAAAACATGGTGTGTATTAATTGTATTTTCAAATTCAACTAGAAACAGAACACATGCTAGTTTTAAAATTAAACACCTTAGATATGCTGAATGCTATATATGCCAGAGATATCTGTTGGAAGCTCAGTACTCAGTGGAACTGGATTTTATTCATAGCATTCTTGTTTTTTTCTTAGCCTACTATAAAATAAAATGTTGTTCAAAGGTGGAAGTACCTGAATAGGAATGGGTATACTAGAAGCACATTCCGCCCCTCACCACATGCACAAACAGACATTGTAGGAAAACATTCAGTGGCAGTATGCAAAGCTCGCAGATTCTTTCTTTTGAGTATATAGCTTCTTATCCATTTGCTGTGAGAAGAAGTCTTGAAGCCATACATAAGTGCAGTGATGTAACTCACTTGACTGATAAACCTGGAAACCATTCCTCTCTCACAAGATCTTACATTTGAAAACACTTAGATTTTACAGTGGAAAATACAGACAACTAATTAGTCTAAGGTAAATGTTGCCAGAATTGATCTTCAATATAGGAGGATTAATGTGAGATAATGGTACTTGAAAGCATGAAGATAGAGGTTGGTGATCTAAATAAAAGATAAAACAAAATGATAAGACCAAGAGTTTTTCAGGTGATATGGAAATAATTTAAGTGTTGCTGTGATTTTCTGTGATAATCAAAATCTTCCACTAGCTGAAAACTGTTAAATGGAGTACTAAAGAGAGGATCCATAATAATATTTTAATATACTTCTTCTGTACAATTTCTTTTTTCACTTCCATAGAGAAAAACACCTACTTTGTTGTAAGGGTTCATGCTATTAGTTTTATGAATGATGGCCTAACTGGAAATACTGTAGGAAAATAAAAAATCCAGAAATGGTTCCAAAGTTTCCAAAGCACATGTGCTTATCTTTGAATGTGACTGCTTGAATATCATGATTGTCCCTTACTCAAAATATCACAAATAAGTTAGGCTTTGCTGCTTCTCTTCTTCCTGGAATTTCTATGTTGTGTTTGAGAAACGTGAATTTGGACTGGAAGAAACAATTTCATAATGAGTTTTATGCTTTGTGACTGCAAATCAACAGTAGAGAGGTAGACATAAGTTCATACAAAGAGCACCAATGCTACATATTTTGTAAAAATTGTTAAGAAGTATAATTTTTTTCTTTCAATTGACTTTATGCCTCAATCTCCCACTTAACTGTGGTTTAGATTATTATTTGACTAAGTGCAAATAAGTAGTTTACTCGCACTCTTTCATGGCATGAAATTTTCTCTGGGAAGTACCATATCAAAGGCTCCAAATGAATCCTGACCTAAGTGGAAACAAGATTTTTTTAATGGTTTGACAACATCTATTTGTTCATTTTTTTTTTTAACATCCGAAGTTAAGAAACTACTATCTGCTTAGAAAAAGGGAAAATTTCAAGATCATATTATTTTTCTGTAGTTTCATTTCAAAAAAGCAAGAGACTAGGTTCCAAGATACAACGTAGAGGTATTAAGTACTTTGTCAATAATTAGGTTTATTTGTTTGTTATTTTCTGCAGAAAGAGTACTTTGTCAATTATTTAGTTTATTTGCTTGTTATTTAGAACAACAAAGACAAGCTTGAAGAAAGCTTGACAGAAGTCGTTGTCTCGGAAACACTATGGTATTAGACCGGAAACTGGCATTTTCTTGTTTTCTGAGCTGAATTTGATTTCAGAGACTCTTCATTGATTTTGCTGGTTTTATCTTATAATGCTTGTTCCTACTCTTGGGATTTTGTTTTATTTTCTTGTGACCTGATTCGATTACTTTTAAATGCTCCTTATTAAAGTAGAAATGCTGCTGGAAATGCAAGGAAGTCAGACCTTGGTTGAAAAAGTTTATTCATCCTTTCCCTCCCTTAAACTTTGAGGGAAACTTAGTGGTGCACGCTTTTTGAATACGATTAACCTGTAAACCAGTATTAGATCAGAGTTTTGTGAATTAAATTGTTTTCTTCCTTCCCTCTCTTTCAATTCTGCTCACATCTATACATTTGATGAAAGTTCAGCATCAGAAACATTTTAATATTTCAGTTTTCATAAGGAAAATTTCAGGCTATGATATTTATAAATATTAATTTCTCAAACAACTCAAAATTCATATGAAATATGTATTATGCTACCCAAATGCTGATGTCTTTATGCAGTTATTTCATAAAAATCTAGTAGAGGATCCTCATAGAAACAAACATGAGAGTTTAGTGGTGCATTATAGAGTTAGGAATAGAAGAGTTATTTAGGAGAGGAGATAGTTTTGATTCTAGTAGCTATTGTAACCTATAACTAAAAGCTCTATTTCCTGTGTGGGAATGTGGGATAGGAAATTATAGCAATTTATAGCACATTTGTAGTTATTTTACAGGAAAAGCCCTATCATTTCCGAACTATAAACATACTGTTGGCAAGATCAGCTATCAGAATAAGATGCACAGAGGAAAGTCCAAGTTAACAAAAAATCATTAATGTCAACAGATAAATTAAAAGCCAATATGGTATAACATTCTCCCCAGAGTCTTGTAGCAAATCTATGATGAGAACAAAGCTTGAAACAGAATTCGGCTCATATTAAAATATGCTGTTATTATCCAGAAACTTGGAAATTCTGAAATAACCACAGGTTTCCTCATTTTATTGTCTCTGAATCTTCTAATGATTAGTGTTTCTGTCAGGTTTTCAAAGCAAAGCTAATATAAATCAATATTTTGAAGAAAATCTGATAGCCAAAAGTGTTAATTGTTCTGTTAAATCTGCAAAACAGGTGCTGCAGCAACTATACACAAAGGCCTACAAGGTATTTCTGTTTCCTTTTTGGTTTATAGACCTATATGTTGTTTAGTTCCCAACTCAATATATTAATGCCTATTTGACAATAGATACAGACATGCTACTAGTATAGTTGTGTTGGTATAATGATATGGGTCACATCAGTTACATAATCAAGTCCTTGAGATGCATTAGTGAATGCTATACCGATGCATTTATTTCCTGGAAGATCTGGACTCTACTGTTTGATTTATCTGTATATGTGCACCAAAAAAAAAAAACCAAAACCCAAACCAATAATGAAAAATTATATCTCATGTTTTGGGAACTCAAAAGTTGGAGAATTCATACTTGGAATATGACATATAAATAGAACAAATTAAATAATTAAATTAAAAAATTAAAAAAGTAATTAAATTAAAAATAATTTAATTAAATTAAATAGACAAGCAGTATCTAGAAGCATAGTTCTAAAGATGCAAACCGATAGTGGGGTTATAACTATAACCCTGATAGTGGGGTTATAACAAAAGCACTGTAGGGTAAATGAATTATTTGTAGGGATAAATGTACTAATTTGGTCTCAAAGATATCATTAATGTTAAGTATTTTACCTTTATGAGGACCGGCTTCAGCATAATTCACTTGATCATTTTCCTAACAAAGGAGTTACTACCGAATGACTTCAGGATCATACTGTAGGAGAGTCCAATCTCAGATGAAACAGTAAAACTGTTTTGTTTTTTGTTTTTTGTTTGTTCATTTATTTTTGGTTAGGCTTCTAGGAGAAAGTGTTTTATTTGGAATTAAATTTACATGCTTTCTGTCAGCATTAGGAAGGGTAAAGTTTTATGAAATGTGAAAATTAAGTCAGCTCCCTTCACTTCAAATGAACATCTGATTCTTTGGTAAGAGTATAAAAAATTGTGTGAGAGACCTCTGTCTGGCAGTGGGTAAAGGGAGGCTTGTAAATAATTTTGCATGTGAAATCTTGACATTTTATTTATTTAAATAAAACAAATAACTGTTAATTACTATAAGCACTGATTGTTTTATTCCAGTATGTATCTGGCTACCTAGTTTGCACAAGCATGTAGCCAAAATCATTTTGTTGTTTCCATCTATAATATTCTGGCTTCCTCGAAGAGTTGAGAGTTGTGTTTATCTGCTTCCTTCATAATTATACTTTAATATTAAGAAACTTCACTTTTAATAACTTATTCTCTGTTTTAATTTGATTATCTCTTGGATTACACCGGAGTTTTCCTGTGAGGATTTATTTTTATTTAATATCTTTGTATAATTAAAGATGTCTATGTTGTATTACTGAACACCAGCCTTTAATGGAAGTAGCTGAAGCCTCAGATGTTGCTATTCTGGTTCTGATTTGGGAATTGGACTCTCTCTCTCTCTCTCTCTCTCTCTCTCTCTCTCTATGTATATATATATATATAGTGATGTAGAAAGAACTGTGAAATTTGCCAGATGACAATCAAGGCAGAAATAAAAGACAACACTTTACTATTCCTTGTTTGTGCTTTATGTCTAACGGTACAGTGCTAAGTAACATGGCTGCCCAATCTTTTTGCAATGTTGGCATGTCTTTCTAGTTTAAGGTTTTGGGGTTATTTACTTTAAAAAGTTTTAAAATTTGAATTCCTTGAAAAAAAAAGTGCCAGCATGATTTGATTAGCTAGACTTGTGGTTTCTTTGGTGAATTTTTATTTTTTAAGAAAGAATATTGGCATTTAAATCCGTTGTCTTCAGAGGAGTTGAATAATGGAAATTAAGACTACAGTATGTTTATACATACTGAACTTTAAATGTTCACTATATCCATACTTACAAGCAAGAAAATATTTCTGAGTGGAGATAGCATGGTTTTGGGTTTTTTTTTGTGTATAAAAATGACTATTTCTGGTTTTCCTTTCTCCAGCTTCTCTTCATAGCCTAATTGGTCTAATACTATTAGGAACCATGTATTTATCTATGCCTAGCTGCAGTAAATGTAGTGGTATTTTGACACATTCACGTTGTCTTATCCTAGTGATAAAATATGCATTCAGATATAAACTATAAGAAGTAATCATAAGACCCAAATAAAAAAAGAATATAAGACAATAATTTTAATAATTTGAGAATATAATTTTAAAGCTCTTGAAGGACAACAGAGACAGAGTTTCTGCAATGTGTAACAGTAGATAGAAAAATGTCTTTGTTTTGTGTTGCATGCAAGACTTCAGCACTGAAGATTTGAGAAAATGTTGGTAACATTTTTAAATTTTAATTTGCATCCAATTTAATTTGCAGTTTCAATGCGTTCAACTCATTAAATGTTTATTATCACATCAGAAATATACCCATACATATTTACATATTTTATAAGCTAATATTCCTACTGTTAATGCTGTTTATTTACAAACAGGAAGGCATTTAATGGGAATGCTATTTTTTGACATGAAATAAAGGCACTAATTCATATTTGTAAATTTGATAGGCAACTACATATGCAGCAGATATGGCTTATACCCCCCAAATTAAAAATATATATTTAAATTTCCTGAGTAAGAACAAAATAATTTTATAATGCTCTTTTCTGTAAACTTAAGATAAATTAGGTTTGTATTGGTTAATTACAAGAAATTTTCAGGAAACTTTCTGTTGAACAATAAGAGCACTGTGTAATGTTTGATTGTTGTAGACACCATTAACAGCATGTGTCCAAGGTCATGATTAAAATCTAATGAAGTTAGAAAGATTGCAGTGTAGTTATTTTTTTGTGATGATATTTAAAATTAAGAAAATTAAAATAGCTATGCAAAAGACATTACTAGAATTATGGTATTAATGTAGTATTTGATTAATTGAATAATACTGAATCGGGGAAATAGGGAAATACTTTGGAAATACAATGATTATCTGATGTCATCAAAGTATCAAAGTCAGATGATTTTAAATTGCTGAAAGACGTTTTGGTGTATGTCTGTGTTGTTGTATCTATTTATTTATTTTATGGCATCAATTCCCAAAAACAGCATGCAGAAATTGTGTCACGGCTTGCTATTTTTAGGGATCTGTGTAAACTGAGAATTTTTTTATACCTTGGGAAATTGGCATAACGATTACTGGCTTTGTGTGTATTCTTAATAGAGACTGGAGACTTATATGGTATTAGAGCTCTTAAAGTACACTACTGTGCCAGGATGAAACAAACAAACAAACAAACAAAAAATGACAGCAACAACAACAACAAAAACACAGAACTAACAACCCCCCTCTCAAGCATAGATAAGAACAAAAGAGATGTATTCCTTGAGTTAGATGACTTCAGCGCTTTTCACAAAGACAAAATAAAACAAAGAGGTAAAGGTAGCCCCTCTAGCCTGCATTGTTATTCAGAAAGACAGAAGTATTTACTTTTCTAGAATCCTTGTTACATCCGATCAAGTTTAAAAAATAGGGAAAAAAAAGGAAATATGATTGAGAATCACTGCCATGAAATCTAAACATTAATTACCTGGAATGTTAATCTTGTTTCACAAGTCCACAGCTTTCAAAGTCATGTGAAAAACAGCAAGTCCAAAATGAACATAGATTTTATTTGCATTCACATGATTGATGACATCTAGGATTGTTTTCTTGTCAATCTAATATACTGAAAAAATATATCTGCATGTTTCCTAATGAAACCACAGATGTTTATATACCTTCAACTTTGATGTTGAAAATAACGTTTTTTAATATTTTTCCTCACAGATATATGTAACATTAATGCTCATTAGAGATGAGATAAAACAACTGTAATCTAGATCTAGAAAGTCCCACTGAGCTGATATATCTACGATGAGGAAGAGTTTACAGAGTAAAAAGTTACAAGAGTGAAATTATAGTTTCTTCTATGAACATAGCTCAGTGAAATATGGAGTTTTCTTTAATGTGGCTTTGTTGTTATTGTTTTAAGAGATTGGAAGACCATAGTTTTCTTTTTTAAGTATTATGTGTTGCATCATTTATGGCTTCAATTCCACAAGTATACAAACGAATATGCTAAAAGTAAACATGAAAGAAATGATCAAAAGGAACAACCTGTTATTTTAAAACTTTTGGGCTATCTAGATACTCATACTTCTCATGTCTATAGACTGTTTTTGTAATGGCATATTTGCTTTTTAGGGTAGAGTCTTAATTTATCTCCCTATATTCATCTGAAAGGCCTCTTATATATACCTTGAGATATCTTTGTATAGTCATATTAATCACTGCTATTCTACAGAAATTGGAATATCTGTTTTTATCTGTTTGATTAGTTTGTTTTTAAAGATTGTAAAGAATAAGATTTAACTATGTTAATATATTTCCAAGATAATGTTAATTCTTTTTTGGTGTTTCATGGAAAGAACTGTTCTAAAATACAAACATTTTATTATTTAAAATTTTGTTGTATTATTGCACTTATTGTAGACATTTTTATTATTCTCATGCGTGAATAGAAAAATCACCATTTTCTAATGTATTGAAATGTTTGAAATGCATTTAACACATTATCTTGAGCTAAATATAAAACAGGCTGAAGTACTTGACTAACAGCAGGGACAAGGGCTGCACAAGGGTGTGTGACACCTGGTAAAGGATAAAAAAAGGCAGGACCTTTTTCTTAGATGTTTCTGAAGTCAGGGTGATGAGAATGACCCCAACACCTCTAGCTGCAGACATGTGACACCTACAAGTTCTTGAACATTCATGGAGTCTTGTCCTCTGCTTTCACTCTTCCCTTGCTATCTGCCACAGGTCCATCTTGGAAATGGGATGCATGATTTTTTGAGCAATTGCTGTCATTCTGAGTGCTCTTGCACAATATAAGTAATATTTGAGAAAGAAACAATGTGTGCTTGAAATAATCACTGAGTATAGAGTAAAAAAAAAATATGGATTATAAAGACAACTTTAATTGTAATGCTCGATTTTGAAACCTTGATATCATTCTCTTAGGACAATTTCTCTATAGTCATGCACAGAATTTTAACCAATGAACTAAAACTTTAAAAATATGTAAGGTTAGAGTCTGATTTTTCTGCTTAAATCAGTGTACTGTGGTAATCTCAGCCTGATCTGTATGACAAAGATATAAATCTGGAATGTTTACAGAGATGGATCTCCAAGTTTTTGGTGGGAAAAATTTCCACCTGGGTTAACAACCTTGACCTATCTTGTATTCTGTTATAAGTAAGGTTTTAGTAAGACTTTTCAGTAAATTGCAGGGCAAAGGTCTCAGCAATGCAGCGGAAGCATTTGATAATCTTTTTAAGTTGCATTCTGCCAAAACTGGCTTATGTATTAGTTATTTTTTTTGCAATCAATACAACACTTGTCCTAAAATCTGTTTCACTGCTCTTCCTTTATCTGTATTTTGCATCAGATGCAGACCTATGGGTTCTTAAGAGGAGTTTGTGCCCCACATTAGGAAATCCTTCTTGTTCTTATAATTTTCTGTATAAAATATTGTCTAAATGTATTGATTAGCTCTTGCAGAAGACTGTCTACATCATACTTTATGTAAAACTTTTACAAATCCTCCTTGAGTGGGGATTGGACCAGATGTCCTCCAGAGGTCCCTTTCAACCTCAGTCATTTTCTGATTTTGGAAAAGAACAAGGAAGAAAATGTGGTATGCAAGGATATTTCTACAGCACCAATGAATATGTGAAAAAAAAGATGACATGTATTAAAGAAGTAGTCTCTGTGAACCCCAAAAACAAGTTCACATCTTTTGATCTGCAACGATACTTCTTGCTTGCAGCATGCTTGGCTTAGTTATAGCATGCTAGAAAAAATGTTTTTGTCCAACCAAGGATGAATTGTGGCACATCTCTAATTTTACTAATAATCTAAGCATATTAAATTTGTTGGGGTTGATGAAAGAATGTTAGTTAAATTTTGCACTTTTCCTGTATACAGTGATGACAAGGGCATGGAGAAGCTGAAATAACAGACAGAGATATTAATTTCTTAAGTAAGCATACATATATTTCTGAGGATTAATGACCAGAAACAGTGATACTTAACAGAGAAAAGGTGTTTGAGGTTAGAAAATTATATAGGGACTAGAAATACATTGCTACCCTTTCTGGTGAAAAAGCCCTCATATTATGCTCTCTACACATACTTCTTGAAGAGACTATACAATACTGAATACAGGTGAATGTCTGAATAATAAGAAGAACATAAATTATTTGCACTTCTTTCCCTCAACTTGGATGCGCATTTTCTTCTACATGTGATTCTGCATGGAATTTTTCTAAGCTCATATCTTTCAGAAAAAGAATTGGTCTGCGTTTAAAAATCTCAAGAAATCTAGCATCCAACAGTTTTTCTTGGTAATTTATTCAAGTAGGTTTTTAAAAAAAATTGTTTTATTTTTTTCTGCTAGTCAAATGGAAGATGGATATGATTGTAGCCTAGTGGAATAACTGATTAACAAAAAAACTAATACATATTTTTATCTTCAATAGTTATGTTCACTTTCTATATTACAATTTTTACAAATGGTTATCCATTTTTTTTTGTAGATCAGTGGGGCATATCTCAGTGGCACACAAACACATGGAAGTGCCACATAGCTGTGGCAGTGAAGGAATCTCCTCAAGTTTAGATACACTTGATTACAAATATATTTAGGTAGATGCTTTGGTTTGATGTTTGTTTGCTTGCTTGCTTTTCTTAAAAAAGAAAAAAAAAAGGAAGGAAAAGATTTAAAGACTGAAATTTCAAAGATTCTGGCAGTTGTGTTTCCAGATCTCTCTCTCTCCCTCTTTCTATTATTTTTTGACTACGTTTTGTAGAGTTTTTCATTTTATGTTATTACTGTAGGGAGACCTCAGTAGTACATAGCTTTTTGAAGTAAAGATGCATAGGGAAGTATAATCATTTCATTACTCATAAAAAAGAAAAAAAAATCACTTGCAATGAATACAAATCTGGTAAGATTCTCAGGTAATCCAGTGGCAGGCTACTGTGACAGATTGCATGGGCACCTGGGCACCACAATTTCTTCAGCGACCCATTATGGTGCAAGCTTCCTCTGCAGTCCTATAATCTGTTCTGAAAAGGAGTAAATTATGCTGCCTACTGAGGTTTGTCTCACCTGAACCTGCAGATACCTCTATGTTATTACTCATTTATAATCTTTTCCCTGCTGTATGCTCTATTGACTTACATTATACTAATTGACATTTTATTCTCTTTTTCATCAACTATACCTTAAGATATTGGAGCAGTGTTTTAATGCTCAGAAGTATTTGAAACATTAATTCAGCATTAAAGAAAGTTCGTTCTTTTTTTTATTGATATTTGAGTGAAGTGCATAATCTGATTAATGAAAAGAAGAAAGTTCCCTGGGCCAAAATTACCCATTTGAAGTCACAGGGAGAATAAATGACAGATTCCATTCTCTTCTATCTAGCTAGTAAAGTTCTTCAGGAAAAGACAAAATCTAGTTTGTGCTTCAGTAAACCTATACGCTTGTCAGTACTGAAGTTTACGCAAAGAATGACCATTGACTTAGAAGTGGATTAAATTTCTTGCCACAACAACAATTAATTTATGGCTAATTTTCTTGCACACTTGATTTTTGTCCTCCTGACCCCTTGAATGCTTCCCATAACTTCCACTGGGGAGTTCCAAAACCCAGTATGCTACTGAGACACAAATATATTTATATCAGATTTTAGAGCCATAGAGAGAATAGGGACTGTTTTAAAATAGCGGCCTAGTGAGGCCATGTCTGGATTCCTGTGTCCAGATCTGGACTCTGCAGTTCAGAAAAGTTCAGATCTCCTGGAATCCAGCAGAGGGCCACAAAGATGATAAAGAGCCTGGATCATCTCCCATATAAGGAATGGCTGAGTGATCTGGGTTTGTTCAGACAGGAGAAAATAAGACTGAGGGGATATTTGATTAATATTTATATATACCACAGGAGAGGTGGGAGGCAAATGGATGAGTCCAGGCTCTTCTTGGTGGTGTTTAGCAATTGGTATATCACCTATTGGTAATAGGTGAACGGTTGGACTGGATGATCTTTTAGGTCTTTTCCAACCTTGGTAATTCTATGATTCTAATTGGGCAAGGAGTAGTGGCTTAAAACTCGAACATCGAAAGTTCTGTACTGACATGAAAGAATTCACTTATGGTAAGGGTGATGGAGCTCTAGAACAGGTTGCCCAGAGAGGTTGTGGAATGCCTTTGCATCCTTGCCTGTTGAAAACAATTCTTTTTTTTTTTTTTTTTTTTTTTTTTTTTTAATGGAGGAAAGATCAGGGCCAAAGTTAATGAAAATCCTCAAACATCTCTGGAGACAAGAGTGTAGCAGTTTCGAAGACTTCATTTTTAGATCATGTGCCTATATTTCACGTAAGTCAGTGAATATTACTATTTAATCTGTAAGACAGTATTGGTAACCTTGCTGAGGAAATATGCAGTAAAATCATTAAGCATTATGAAATGCTTAGATGTAATGCTTTGGCAGGGGGTTTGGACTCAATGATCTCTGGAGGTCCCTTCCAACCCCTACAATTCTGTGATTCTGTGATTCTGTAATGAAAAGCCATAAAGGTATATAAGATATCTGGATGAAGAAATGAAACTTTGAATTTTCATTTTATTAATAGGAGTACTTCATATTTCCTCTTGAATTTTCAGCTTAGCTCTTAAATTAACCAGGACCTGAATATCTCAATTGAAAAAAAAAAGTAATAATTGTCCCCAGTTCAGGACAGTAGTAATGTTTTTATGCTTTGAAAACTGCATTCATCGCCCTGAATGGTAAACAATAATACCTAAATTATCTGCTTAAATATCTTCTCAAGGTAAATATATACATGCTTGATGCTTCAGAGGATTAAATAGTTTGAATAGTTTGAATCTTCTGGATTCAGTGAACGGAACTCCTGTGCTATAGGTAACAGGATGGGCTAAATTACTTGTCAAGGACATAAGTTTCCCTGCAGATGTAGGGATAAGTAAATGTGAGAAAGCTGTGAATTTGGAGTATTGTTAGGGCAAAGGTCTGATCTAAATAAGGATTTTATTTAAATCCAGCCATTTTACTTCCTAGACAATTACCTGCCCTTACTGTCTTTTTTTTTTTTTTTTTAAATAAGTTTATCTTTCTGGAAGGAGAATTGCAGTGCACCAGAGAAAATAACAAGAAATATGTAAGTCCTCATATTCTGCAACTTATACGAAAAAAGGAAAAATCTTGTCATAAGGAAATTTGCAAAACACCGTGGGTGGAAATTAAATATAAAGAGAGTAATCCCCCAGCATTTTAAATATTTTATAAGAAATATAATTTGTATTCTGGTACATAAAGCTATATCATCAGAGCAAAACTGCACACCACATGAATGTTTATTAAAAAAATCATATCAGAAAACAGTATGATTATTCATAACAGGATGCAATATATACAGTTATCTCATTATCTAGGAAAAACTTCCACTTTGTCAACCATAGAAAAATCTTCTTTCTTAGAATAAAACAACAAAGAACTCTCACACCATCATCATCAACACTACCACCAAGTCCTTTAATAATCTTAATTTTGCAAACCACTAAAAAACAGAGACATCTGAAGGCATGCTAAGCAAAGTTCAATTTCACATAATTTTCTTTCTGCAAAATATTCCATTCATGAGACTTAGATCATAACAAATAATTTCCTGGAGCCTCTGTGCATTACAATGTGTGGTGGACAGATCACTAAATGTCACTTCTCCTTCAAAGAGATTATTTTTTCTACTTGCATATTTTTGCCATTACTGCTTGGGATTCACTTGCAGATCTGGATGGAGTTGAATTCTAGTTCTCACGAGAGGGTACAATAAATGAATCTGGAACCTTGCACTGGGTCACTTAGACAGAGGCTAGAAATTGGAGTGCTGATTTGTGCACAATGATATTTTGTGCCCCTATTTCAAACTCTATGTCTCATTACCAAAACTACTTTGATGTGAGCAATAATTTGGATTTGGTGTTTAAATCTATTTGCTTGTCATTGGCTTATGGTAAACCATTCAATCTGTTGTCAATAAATTCATCTCTGAATTTGAAATAGTCTATCACTGTAATTATCGCTATGTTTGTACAGCTCTCAACATGGCTAAAGCCCAGTTCTCAGCAAGATGTAGCAGTTAGCAAAATATAAATAACAAATGTATATCAGAAAGATCACAAAGCTAAGTTGAAGCCAAAAAAAATAGGCACCTCTTTCATATGAATAGTTTTCCATTTCCTGTTTGTTCAGAAAAGATACTAAGCTCATACTTTAGTCTGGCTGAAGGATTCAAACTGATTTAGAAGAGATTTGCTTTAAAGAAGGCAGACAGTGTCTATATTATGAGTTCTATATATATATATTTTTTCCAGCTAGCTCCTATCCTGCACAGCACATACTCATCAATCATATTGGGAAGCTGACTTATATTCTCCACACTTCACCACTAACTGGATTACAGAGCTGAAAATCTTACTCGAAGTTTAAAATGTGATAAGAGTAATCAGATTGTTCTAGTCAAATTCTAACTGTGGTGAATAGATGGCACTAATTACCTTTTCTTATTATGCTACAAATGTAGTTTACTCCATCTTTATTCATGAAGTAGTATCATATAGCCCACCAAGGGGACTGCAGCAGTATGTAATATTGGCATATTTGTTTTCTTGTTCTTACTTTTCCTCTTCATCAGTATTCTGAAGGTGTGATTTTAGACTTCAATGTATTGCTGTGCGGGACTTTCTTATGTGTTGGTGTAATTACTGCAGATTTCTGAAGTTGAACTTTCAGAAAAGAAATCCAGTAATAAAAATGAGTGGTAGACAATGGGGATGATATATTGTCTATTTTTTCCTTAAACTACAATTTTGAAGATGTGCAAATGTACACAAGCAAAAGTCATAGCATGGAAGCTGTTGATCTGAATTTGGTCTAAAGGATGCACTCATTGTGAAATGATACTAAAATTTTAATAAGGTTAACTTTGCTTTATGTAGGTGTTATCAAACTAGTAACAATAAGATCCCCTAGTTTACAGTTCATATTAGCTCAGATGCCATTTTGTGAAGATATCCTCTTAACAGTTACTGTCTGTTTTAGAGCTGATGAGAAATTTTGACTATTTTGTTCTTTCTTTCTGTGAACAATCTGAAAGAGCTTACAAATAGGAGTGTCTCAAAAAAATCATGGTCTTTGTGTGACCAAAGCATTTGTTAAAGAAACCTGACAAGATATGAGGCTTCTGTGCAGTTTCAGTACCGGCTTTGTTTCCAGAAATCTGATCTTTATGCAGCATTCAGAGTGCCTATATTCTGAATGTACTATAGCAACAATTTTTCTAAAATATTCAGGGAGAGAATGGGAGAGGATGACAGATAGGATTGTGTCACCTCTGCTCTCTGCAGAAAAGAAGACAGAATTCCTGCTTATTGGTCCCTGAGCACAATGCTGTAGGATAATCCCATTGGTAGAAAGGTTATGAAAGATAACTTTCTGTAAAAGAGGTTTCTTCTAAGCATATTATCCTTATAATTTTGGTGGCTCTGAGGCACAATCAATGAATGATTTCGAGAATTTGCACTGTCACCTCTATTCTCCCATGTTCTTACAGAAAGCAGTCAACTATACCAGGAAAATCATAAAGTTTGCAGGAGTTTTCAGATAATAGGTGACAAACGACAACAGGATAATGATGTTCGATGTTTCTTCTTTTATTAAAAATGCAGTACAAACTACTGTACTCTGGTATTATACGCCTAAGTCCTGAAATTTCTATACTGGAGTCTTCCAGCTAGCTGCCATCAACCAATTTGAAGGTGACTTTTAATCTTGTGTTTTACATGACTGTCATTTATTCTTGCTCTACAATGAAAGTGAGGAATTCAGTCAGGAAACAGTCTTCTAAGATAACTAGCCTAAGCATTCAAAAAGAAAAGCAAAAGCCTGACCAATCCTAATGATTTGTGCCAATTTTGAGTAATATCATCCAAGCTCTTCTTGTTGTATTGGTAAACATTGTAAGGAAAGGGTTCAATGCAAAAACATATATTAAATCTATTCTTATCAGAATACCAATTAACCATTTGTTACAAATGGGCTTTGGGCCCAGTTATTACTATGACAAGGCATAGATCTGAACAAATTTCTCAGGAAAATTTTCTGAATGCTTGCTTGTTTACACAGGCAAAATTCCAGCCATTGGCAGGTAGCAGAATGCCTTGTTGCCTTTTAAAGGTCTGAGAATAATGAGAATGCTGTAAAGATATAAAACAAGCAAAGAAATGAACGAATGAAAGGAACTTCCTTTCATCCTGGTGAGAACCTAGTTGAGAGTTTTAGGGCAAATCTGTGATGGAAAACACTTTCATCAAGCCTGAGGTCTCAGTTCATCTGATGCTCACTTGTACCTGAAGACAGGTAGGTCAGGTGGAGTTGGAATGACTGAGAATGAATTTCTCATTCACACAAGGAACTCTGATTAATGGATCTTGAGCTTATATTTACTTCACAACAAGAAAAAGTATTTTAAAGAAAAATATCTTACATTTCTTTACGAACTCAATGTAGAATCTTCTTTAGCCACCGATGAAATGCAAAACTATACATTTGAAATATATTTCCACAATGACTGAAAGAGGGGTAATTCTATGTAGTTCTCCTTTTGGTTTCTAATGAGAATTCTCTTCCATGCAGTTTTCATGGGGTATATACTTGCTACATGACACACAATATATAGGTTTTATCAGACTAACACAAAAGAACACAGAACAAACACAATGATCATCTAAGGATAAATCTAACAAGGAGCAATACCAATGTAATATTAGAAATGATTGGGAAGAGGATTATGAGTCTGACAGTGATAAAAACTTTTCATTGAGGAAAGAAAAAACTTTGCAATTGACAAAATGAATGACTCTTTAAGTTGGCCTGGAATGGTAAAGATGGTGTTAATTGGCATAGAAGTTACTATTGTACATGCAGAGGTAGCTTTTAGTTGTTTAAATAACCTTTGCAGTTTTAGCCCTGCATGTAAAGAGAGCATGAAAATCTTGAAATTGATATTGTTGCTAATGTCTGGGAAAATATCAAAAAGGATAGAGAAGGAGCCATTGAAACTACAAATATCTTGCAGAGAGTTAGCCACAGTTCTTCAAGGATATTATCTGACTGTTAGAGTAAAACTGCTGTTTTTAAGACTGTGTCATTATTAAATACATGGATCTTTGGTTGGAAAAAAAAAAAAAGTCCTCACAAATTTTGACATTACTGAAATATATTTGATTCTCTTGAGACTATGATTTAAGATCAAGTTAAGATTGCATATCCTTTTCTGTGGCTTGCTGCCTCCATGGGAATATCAGCAAATCTAATAGATGTTGACTTCTATGCAACAATAATAGTCAGCTGAATGTTTCATTACTGTTAAGACAAGAGTGACTCTGTGTTAGGATTATATGTATTTATATAAAATATTTAAAACACACTGCAATAAAATCTTTTGTACAGTGGTGATGTATCATAACTTGTACTTGATATTATTAATCTTCACTTTAGAGAAATATCACTGAATCTAAAACCTTCTGGGGAAAAGCAAAGCAAAGCAAAACAACAATGCTTCCTAGATTCTAGTTATTTGTTCAGCTCTTATGTTAGAGAATATAGCACAGTAAAAAAAATAACTTAGCACCACCTGAACTTACTTAGCACCACCTGAACTTGAAGTTTTGTTAGTGAAAGAATTCTATAACTTTTTTCACATCTCTATAAGAATTTTAATATTACATTTTAATATTTAATACAATTTAATAATTTAATATTACTTCATTTAATAAAAAATGCAGTAATAGGGTGACAGGATGTTTATCTTTATATTATGGTTTGAAAAAAATGAAATATAGTTTGAAAGTCTTGAAATGTTTTCTATTCTTTTAAAGTCATATATATATATATATATTCTAAAAACTGTCTGAAAAATCACAAATATTTGGTCTTGTATTTATGACATAATGCATTTTTTGAAAGAAGCTGCAACTACAAGAAAGAATGGATATTATTAGTGGGTCATGAATGAAAGTTCACCTAAAAGCACACGGAAAAAATGGGCACTATTGTCACTCAGTGGTAAACAGCAGTTTTAAAATATGATTTCCTGTTTTGTTTTGCACAAACCTGATTACTCGTGTGAGATTGAACTCCTTACTCTTAAAAAAGGGACTTTATAGAAAACCATGAGGATTGCTAGTTGAAAACTCGATAAAAACTGGATGGGAAATGCTTGCATGAAATTTTGTACAGATAAATTAAAGATTTATCTACAAGTTGCATAGCCCCATATTAGATTGTAGGCTAACATCCATTTTCAATCATACTTTTAGCAGTTCATTAAAGCATTAATATTCCTTCTGTCCATGTTTTTCTAAATGCATCAGGAAGAACAGTATTTTTTCCTGGTGTGGACATGGGTGCTGAGGTTTGGCATATAGTTACCATCATGTCTGAGCTTAACATGAAAAATAATTTTATTGTAAGTGGCGTCATAAATGATATATAGCATGTGTACCATGTTTGTTATAGTATGTGTTACTACTACATAAATTATTTTTTCAAATGCAGCTTATGATGAGTTAATTAGGTGTTCTACAGGAATTTGTGCTTTCCCAAAGCACCTCTGAAAAAAATAAGACTTTGTTCAGGTGGCTGTCACTTAATTTGATTCAAGGAATGTGATCACCTTACCAGCACCATACATTTCAAATGGAAATGTTTGAGTCTCCTATAACATTTTGAACTTTGAAATAGCATGAAGCTGGAGCTGAAACATTAAAAAAAATAATAATAATGGTAAAAAAATCAGAATATTGTAAGGAGAAAAAAGATATCTGCATCTCTCAGGCAAGTTTCTCACCAGCTGAAAGCTGTCTTGTCTGTCACAGTGCTCTGCTGGGTGCTACATTTGAACACAATTGTTTCAAAGGATCGTGAAGAGGTAAGCCTAGCTGTGCTGTCTGATAAATTATGTGCAAAACTTGTAAGAATCTGTAGTCTATAACTTTAGGAAAATGCATATGAAAACATATTTTAATAGATGATATCATTAATTACAAGAATATAGAGAAAAGTGTCAAATCTTATGAGAATTTTCCCCAAAGCTTTAAATCTCTTCTCTTTGAAAATAGCTGACTTTCAACAAAAAATGATGATAAATATGTTTGCTATAACATAGGTTATATGAAAGGATGATACGTTAAAATTTAAGATTAAACTCATCCATAAGGTATTTTCATGTAATTCAGTATCTACAAGGAAATTTTTTTAATGTCATTTGTGACAGTGAAGGGTACAACGTGCATGTCAAAATTTGAATTTCACAGCTGACATGAACTTTTAGGAAGTCTGTATTCACAACTTCAATTCAGCTTGTTTCTCCCATTATTTAAAAACAAACAAACAAACAAACAAAAAAACCTTTATAAATAATTGTTGGGTTTTGTGTGTGTGTGTGGTTTTATTTTCTCTCTCTCTCTTTTTTTTTTTTTTTTTTTTTTTAATTTTTCTCGTCTCAGCTATGGCTGTCTTGCATTTTCTTGTATCTCCCCTCTCCTATGCGAAGTATTCATCATCCTGCTTGAACTACTGGCCTAAAGGGCTGAGCTCTCTTTGGCTTTGTCCTGTGTAACATGTTTGTATAAAGACCTTTTCAAACCAGAACTGAAATAAAATGATTTTGAGGGACATTGCTCCCTTAAAGAATATCTCTTCACAGTAGATAAATCTTTTATATAATTCCTCTAGGCAGAGCAAACCATGGTAGGGAGGTTCACTTCATGTGACCCTTTGGGACTTTGAGACTTTAAAAAGAAATATTGTGACTTCACCAATGGCAACGTTTCTTGGGTCTTCTTTTGATTTCTTTCCTAAGATAAATCAGAGAATGCAGTGAAGAGAATCCTCCAGTACTGAGGTAAGCCTTCAGGAAAACTTAGCATACTTTTCTTTATGTGACAATACTTGACAGACCTTGCTACCTACAAGGTGCCTTTTCTTTTCTGTCTTTTGTTCTGCTGCGCAGTTGAACTGATATGTAGCAAAAATGTCTTAACAGTTATAATAAAAATGAGATCTCTGCTTTTTGGATGTTTGCAGGCACCCTTTGTTTTGCCCTTCTGCTCAGCTTACAAAGACCTCAACAAATTCCTTACCTTTACTGGTGATAGGAAAGCATTTGCTACTCTCTGCTGCTTCTATTACCTTGAATGAAGCTAAAGATCACCATTTGATCTTTAGGTGCAATATGCAACATAATTCGTGTGCTCTTTTTGTAATATTCACCACTCATTAAGTAGATGGCCCACAGGCTGAGATATGTAAATTAGCTAATTATCTGAGTGCTGACATAAAATTTAGTATTAACTCTTGTCCTCTTTGTGGAAGCTGTCAGACATTGCTAGCTCCAGACCTTTGGCATCGTCTGTTCTTTTAGATTTCTGTGAGCACATACTGTATAGGTTCTGTATGTTTCTCTTTCATCCCCCTGTCAATCTTTTCGTTGTTTATCATCAGGATGTTTTGAAGCACTGCCGTTGATATTAGCAATTATTTATGGTGTTTTTAATGCCCTCTAGTGGTACTTCTAACATTTATTATGGCAGTTCTCAACAACTATACAGAGACCTTGACATCAAGGTGGGTAAACATGGGACTTTCAGAGAATGCATGTACTACAAAGCAGTCTGTGTCATCAGTGTCAGTCACTATGCTGATTATAACAGAACAGCTACAGCAGCTTAAGTTTGCGCCTAAAAACTTGCCTGTAAACTTCTAAACCAAAAACTCACTTCCTCACCCTATATCCATGCAGCTTCCCACCTGGTGTATTTTCAGGGTGGTGTTTCAAGAAGAGTAAGTCTGACATGAGTTTCAAATAATACACATGTTTTCTTCAGACCACAGTGCTCAATCTACCTGTGCGAAGATCTTAGAGATGCCAAGAGTTCTTTAACACTTTATTTTTCCTCAAGATTTTTTTTGTTAGAACCTCATTATGTGTGATTAATTTTATGAATGTCACCCTAACACACCGGACAAATCAGGTTACATATCTGGAGCTCAGGATTCCCACTTAGCTGCTTTAGCTAAAGATCAGTATTGAAGCTTAAACAGGGGCAAGAGTGGAGACCCTGAAGTGATTTAAATTATTTACCAGTGGATTAAAACATGGAAAGTATGGAAGGATGTGGAACTCAACAGCTGAAGTTGAGAAAAAGAAAAATTACTGAAGTTATACATTTTAGGACATAGTGAAACACAATGGTTGACTCCAGCTGATGATAGCTGCTAGAAGAAATAGTAGGCTAACTATTTGAACAACTGTCAGTATGTCAGATTATGAAATAAGGTGTGAAATATTTCTCTGACAATAAAATAATATTCTTATTTTACTCTAAAAGTTTTTTTCTTAGATTGAAAAGTATTAATGAACTATAATTATGTAAAGCAGTAAAATGGTTTTCATGTGTGAAAACACCTTTTTCACTAATAGTACTCACCTATTTTCACATTGTTCTGAAACAATATTAATAGCTTTAGTTTTTAAACTGTTACTATAACAGTACTTTCTAATTTGCAAATATGTGTCTAGTGTGTATTATTTTATTTAATGTCTGTATTGTCTGCTATGCAACATTCTTACAGCTTCTCTATATAGAAATCTAATCAAGGACTGACAGCATAATTGCCAAGTATATGTATGATCTACATTTTACAGCTTTATTAGCTTTTTAATCTCACTGGTAAATTTCCACTGTGTTTTTCAGTAAATTTAACCTAGCCAACATCATCCTTCCAGAGGATAATTACCATATGCTAGATAAAAGACTATACACAGACTGTGAACAGCTAAACGCCACAATAGGTACAGATGAGTAACACATAGCAAACGTAGGTAAAATAATGAATGTAGGAAATAAAGACTATTGTTAAAGATAAGAAATTCAGAATAGCATAGAAGAGTAATACTTCATGTTCATACTTTCTGTACATTTAAAGTTTTCACAGAAATAAAGAAAAAAATGAAATATGAACTGAATATGATCGGCAACTTACTATTTGCTTACATCTGTGGATTAATGAAAACTGTAAACTAGAGACTGAATGAACCATCCTATGCATTGTAGATATCCACTTTGCTCATGTAAAAAGTCATGTAAGTAGAAACTTAGCATATATTGTGATTGAAGAATCATAGAGTTATTTGAGTTGGAAGGGACCTTTAAGACCACTTAGATCCAACCTCCCTCATATGGCTAAAGACACCTCACGCTGCCCAGGGCTCTATCCAATCTGGCTGTGAACACAAGGATGGGGCACCCACAGCTTCTCTGAGCAGCCTGTACCAGTGCCTCTCCACCATCATAGTAAATAACTTCTTCCTAATATCTACTATAAATCTACCCTCTTTTTGCTAAGACCATTAAGCCTTGTCCTGTCCTTGCACTCCCTGAAAATTGTCCCTCCTCATCTTTCCTATTGTCCTCCTTTAAGTCATGTATGGCTGGAAGAAAGTGATTTATGAACTGTTATTCACTGTTCAAAACATAAAGGCTTAAGAGCATCCTGGTAAACTGTAACCCAGAAATGTAGATTGTGCCTAATTAAATTGTGTAACTCATTGCTGCAGGATGTTTTGGATGCCAAAATATAAATCAGTTCAAGAAGCAATTAGCTGAATTAATGGAAGAAAGTCCCATTAAGGGCTATTAAATATAAAAATGTGGGTACGACCCTAACACCTCATATTTCCACAGGGACTCTACATCATGAGATATGTATTAGTATATTTTTTTTCTCTTTACTACTATGCAAAAATCCAGTCCTGATCAGTGTATGAGATTCTAGGCACTACAGACCTTTTTCTGAGCTACCATGGATGTTCTTGTCATAAACTCATCCCAGTCATCCCTGAGAAGGATTCAGATCTGTGAATGCAAAAAACCAAACCAAACAACAAACCTAGGTAAATGCAAAGCCGTCCCATCAGAAGACCAGAGGATTTCCCTTGAATGGAAAAAATGATGGGAATAGTTGTTGGTCAGTTGTGAGGGTGCACTCCTTGTCCCTCCTTTCCCCAACCTGGTCATTATGCCCAAGGCCTAGTGCAAAAAGTGCAAAAGACCTTGTCCTTGGGACAGGCAACAATCAACGTTTATGGAGTCAGTTAGCAACCACCATATTGTCTCAAACTAGGTGTTCAAAGAACTGATAACAGATACCTGGGTCAATAGGTCCAAACTGAAGTTGCACGATCGTTTCAATTATCTTACCCCATAAATAGAAAGCAGCCTAAGAAACTCCTTGAGAGTTCTTCCTGCAAGCAGCTGGCTGTACATCAGAACCTCTCCTTGAGTAAGGACACCTCTTGAAATTACTCAAGGCTAGTGCAAAGATTCACCTGGGATGTGGTAATGCCTTGCTGACATATCCTTGGTAAGTTGTTTACTGTTTTTAAGTTATACTACTTTCAATGAGACTTGATCTTAAATTCATTATGCACCCCCCCACCCACACACCCTATGTATGGCAAACAGTTAAAGACATTTAGCTAGTTAGAATTTTCTTAAGCTGCTGTCAACATTGTTCAAATTACCCTCTTATATCCATTTTATATCAGTAAATATCTTTCTGACTTCCTCTTGCAAGTGAAGTGTGCAGTGCTTTAGTCTCTAATTTTAATAAAAAGTATGGGGCATATGCTATTCTGATCTATGTCCATATTCTGTACAAAATATAAATATCACTAGCCCAAATTTTAAATTGAATTTCAGGTTCTATAACATTCACTTAAATTGCGCAAAAAAATTAAGTAAAATGAAATCAACTAGTCATCATAACCATTTTTATAGTGTGCATTTATGTATGTGTGTGAAGCCCTTTCTTTTCCTATGTTATCATATTTCCATTTAAAATAATTGTATTAGGATAACTTTCTTTTAATTAGGTGCTTTTATAGGGCTACAGTTAACACTGAGAACGTGAAGCTTTGGAGTAGTTTTCTCATTATGTTTTCTTTCCCTTTTCAACTATGTGTAGAAAGAAACCCTTTTCTTTCAGTTGTTTCTTTAATGACCTTTGCCACTCAGTCTTCAAACTGAGCTGAAGACATTCTGTGAGGGTTTCTGCCATTCTTGCACAGGAGTCTCTGATGTAAACACTAAGGAGAAGCTTTAATTGATATGCTTAAAATAATTAGAAAGCAACAGAGCTCAGCAGGGCTGTTTAGGACTAAAGGCTAACAAGGAACTAAATCCCCAGACAATGAAGTGATCATTAGGAAAACTCAGAGATAAAACATGACATTTTGAAGAGTTGGAATGTGTGATTCAAAGTATTCTGAAAAAAAAAAAAAAAAGGAAAAGTCTTGCAGAAATGGTGCTGTGGAAATGAAGCAGGATTTTTGTCATTTTTGTCTCTGTGAGCATGTATGTTCTTCTTCTTAAAGTATAATATTTAAATATTGTTTATGGCTGTGACAGTCTTCATATAGTTATTGGAGATATTCTTGTGAACCTCTTATATCAGTATTTAAAGAACACTATCATGTTTTTCAAATATCTGACTCATTTATTTTTATTATTTTTATTTCTTATTTTTTAAAGTGCAGAGTTATACTTCTGTTTATTCAGTGTGCCTGAACAATAGTCATTTATTACCCTGAAAACATATGAGCAGTGAGGAAAATATACTGGCTCACTGGAATTGCTGATAACTCATTTAGGGTAAAAGTTGCCAATGAGTTGCTCACCTTCCTGAGAAAGTACTTCCTGAGATAGTACTACAGTACTTCCAGTTTACATCATACATATTTTTCTCCCTTACTCTTTCCAAATTATAACTAATTGGGAAAATCCCTTGGTGGTCAGTCCTGAAGGACAGAGGGGTCCAGAAAGGCTGGACATTGCTCAAGAAGGAAATCTGAAAAGTGCAGGAGCAGGCTGCCCCCCCTGAACTGTAAGATGAGCTTGAGGGAAAGAAGACTGGCATGCTGGAGCAAGGAGCTTTTACTGAGACTCCAGGAAAAAAAAAAAGAGTTTATTGTCTTTGGAATAAGGGTCAGGAAACACAGGAAGAATGTAAGTATATTGCTAGTATATGTGGAGGGAAAATTAGAAAGGCAAAAGCTCGGCAGGAATTTAATCTGGCCATCATTGTTAGAAATAATAACAAATGTTTTTTTCAAATATATCAACAGCAAAAGGAGGGCCAGAATCTCCTGCCTTTATTAGATGCAGCAGGGAATATTAACACTGAGGATGAGGAAGAGGCTGATGTTGTCAATGTCTTCTTTACTTCTGTCTTTAATAGTCAGACCAGTTATTCTCAGGATACAGAGCCTCCTGATCTGGAAGACAGTGATAGGGAGCAGAATAAACCCCCAAAATTCAAGAGGAAGCTGGAAGGGGCCTGATATTTCACCTGGACTATTACATATATGTGGTGCTGAGGGAGGTGGTGGACATGACTTCCAAGCTGCTTTCCACCATTTTTCAGCAGTCCTGGTCAACTGGAGATTCCCAGATGACTCACACTGACACACTTGTCAATGTGGTGCCCATCGACAAGAAGGGTAAGAAGAAGGATTCAAGGAATTACAGGCCTGTTAGCCTGACCATGTCATTGGAGAAGGTCATGGAGCAGACCATCTTGAGTGCAATCATGTAATATCTGCAAGAAAAACAGGACCAGGCCCAGCCAGCATGGTTTCACAAAAGGCAGATACTGCTTGACCAACCTCATTTCCTTCTGTGACCAGGCAACCCATCTAGTGAATGAAGGGAAGGCTGTGAATGTAATCTACATAGACTTTAGTAAAGCCTTTGACACTGTCTTCCACATGATTCTTCTGGAGAGCCTGGCAGCCCATGGCTTGGACAGGTATACTCTTCATTGGGTAAAAAGCTGGCTGGCTGGAGGGCCAGACTCAAAGAGTGGTGGTTACACAGAGTTAAATCCAGTTGACAAGCAATCACAAGTGGTGTTCACTGGGTGTCAGTATTGGGGCTTATCTGGCTTAATATCTTCACTGGTGATCCGAACAAGAGAATTGAGTGCACTGTCAGTTTGCAGATGACACCAAACTGGGGGAACTGTTCATCAGTCTGGTAGTAGGAAAGTCCTACAGAGGGACTTGAATAGGCTGGATTGTTGGGATGAAGCCAATTGTATGAGTTTCAACAAGACCAAGTTCTGTACTTTGGACCCAACAACCCCAAGCATCACAACAGGGTTGGGGGCAGAGTGATGAGAAAGCTGCACAGAGAAAAAGGATCTGGGGGTTTTAGTTGACAACTGTCTGCACATGAGCCTGCAGAGTGACAGTGTACTGGTGACAGGTGACAGGATGAGGGGAAATGGCCTCGTGTTGTGCCAGGGTAAGTTTAAGTTGGCTATCAGGAAAAAATTCTTTACTAAAAGGGTTGTTAAGCATTGGAATATGCTCCCCAGGAAGGCGGTTGAGTCATCGTCCTTGGATGTGTTTAAAAACCTTTTGGATGAGGTACTCAGGGACATGATTTAGCAGAGGGTTGTTAAGGTAGTATGGTTTGGTTGCGGTTGGACTTGAAAAAGACTTTAAGGTCTTTTTTAAACCTAAGCAATTCAACGATTCTATGATTCTATGATTCATTGTGGCCAAGAAGGCTAATGAAGTCCTCCTGGCTTGTATCAGAAACAGTGTAGTCAGGGAGACTAGGGAAGTGATCGTCCCTCTGTATTTGGCACTGATGAGGCTGCACCTTGAGTACTGTGTTCTGTTTTGGGCCCCTCACTACAGGAAAGACACTGTGGCCCTGGAACATGTCCAAAGAATGGCAGTGAAACTGGTGAGAGGACTGGAGCACAAGTCTTACAAGGAGTAACTGAAGGATCTTTGATTTTTTAGTCTGGAGAAGAGGAGGCTCAGTGGCGACCTTATTGCTCTATACAACTACCTGAAAAGAGGTTATGGCAAGGAGAGGTTCGGCCTCTTCTCCCATGTAACTAGCAGTACAACTAGAAAGAATGATCTTTAGTTGTACCAGGGGAGATTCAAGTAGGATATTAGGAAAAACTCTGAAAGTGGCACTGAAACACACTGCCCAGGGAAGTGGTGGAGTCACCGTTCCTGGATGCGTTCAAGAAATATGTAGATGTGGCACTGAGGGACATGGTTAGTGGGCATGGGGCGGTGATGGGTTGGTGGTTGGGCAAGATGATGATGGAAGTCTTTTCCAACCTTTATAATTCCATGGAATATGTTTTCTGCTGCAGAATTTAGAATTTGTAACACTGAATTTGTAAAAGTGTTAATATAAATTTAAAAATTTAAAAATATATATAAATAGGATTATATTCAGTATCCTACTGTTATTAATTGAAGAGCATTGTAATGCCAGTGCAGTAGATTACTAATGACTCTCACTAAAGTCTTAAGATAACAGTGATTACATATCCAAAAGTAGAAGATAAGCTTAATTGTTTGTGTATTTTCCTTACAGATAAAAGCACCATACATAAGTTAAATGACATTAGGTGGACTATATACCATTACTCTACCAGTGAATTAATGTGGAAGACAATGCTGTTAGTACGGCAGTTGAGATGGGTGAGATGTATTCTGCATCTGATCTCCTGAACCAGAAACTGTGGAACCAGGGCAGAGGCAAAGTAGAGCACATAGGTAAGGCTATGAAGGCTGGCAAAACTGGAACAGAGAAAAAGGAATGGGTTGTTTGATTTCCACATAAAAATACTTCCTTTACTGATTGTGGAGCTCAGATTCCTGTAACAAATAATGATGTATTTTCTCCAGTAAAGTTCTCCTTTGTTGAGTGAAAGGTAATGCAGGCATTTTCTTCTCTCATTTTTAGTAGCAGTAGCAATGGCAGCCTTGACAAATCCATACTTCTAAGGACTTGTTTTCTGACTGTGAAAAGCTCTCTGAAAAGTTATAATTCAATAACTTTGTATTGTAAAAAATGGTAAAATGGAACTATTTGATTTTCACCAATATTAAAGATATTATTGTGTTCCTCCACAGGATAGGAAAAAAAAAAAAAGCATATTTTATAAGAACTTGAGTATCATCCAAATAACTTTATAATAAGTGTTTAAGATCATTATTATTCATGTGGATTGTTTATTCATAAAGACACATTAAGTTCTGGAAGATGAAAAGTGGAACCTCAGGTCTTTGAAATATATAAAATGAGAATTTGAGTGGAGTGTGTGGGCAAAGATGTGGGCAACTGTAGAAATACATACATCTAGATCATATGAAGCTGCAATTGAAAATAGGTAGGGAAAAAAACAAAACAAAACAAAACACTTTTTGATAGCTATAGTCTGGTGAGACAAACTGATTTTAGAATTTATTTTATTATTATTATTATTATTATTATTATTATTATTAATTAGGGCACATTTTATCTGTTGTGCTTTCCATACATTGCTTAACAAACTCACCATCAGGAAATGATTCTGATTTTTTTTGCAACCAGGGTCACGTAACTGACTTTTATGACAGCGTTCATTTCAGTTTTAACTTTTTAAAAACAGACATTTTCAGTTCTGCTGTTTTGTCTTTATGAAGACATTCCTTGATATGCATGGGAAGTGTCAGCACATTTCTGCATATAATGTCTTTTCAAATTGTAATATTTTAAAATTGACACAATTTCCTTGTGAATTAAGCATAGTTCCACATTATTGGTAAGCTCTGCAGTGTGCCCTCCCAAGGCTGTATTCCAAAGCCGGGCAGGGCTGGGCTGCTTGTCAGGACAGAGCTGCTGCCATGATGAAGCAGCAGTAGGAGGCCCAGATCGCACTGAGAGCTGTGCTGGGCCACGGACTGCATGTTGGACATGCCTGAATTAAGAAATCATGGTGAACATAACCAAGAGTGTTATATAACTATAAAGCTAGAGACAGTTATGCAAAACAAACAAAGGAATCTTTCACTCTTCCATTCTCGCAAGACTTCAGAGCAACAGTGTATCCAGTCTTTGGCAGTACAGTTTTAGAGAAATGTGCTTCAACTGGAGTTAGTCCAGAAAAAAACAGTGAAAACCACAAGCAGTTGAAGAAATATCCTGTTAAGAAACACTTAGTATCTTAGTAAAAAAGGGAAGTGCTAGGTTCAGAGGCTAAGGGGAAAACGTTTTCAGGTACTCCTGAGTGGTTTCTGCAAAAAGGAAATGATCTTATCAGTTTTCCATGCCCAGAATTTTGCAGGAAAAGTGAAGTTCTGAAATACAGTGGTGGGAAGATTATTGAGCTTTCACTAGGGAACACATCCAGGATAGATTTATTTTTGCAGACCATGGATGCAGTCTTCTTCAAAAATGTATCACTGTAAAGTATTATTTAAACTGCTGAATTTTACTAGATAATTAATTGTACCTATTCTATATCCAGTTTCTGGGGTACAATATCTTTGTGTTTTCAATCAAATGAAAAATACTGTCTGTAGAAGAGGCAAAAGTAGCAAAGGTTTCATGAGTATTGAAAGATATTGTCTCACTATAGTGTTTCTGGAGGTCTTTGAGCTGTATGGAATGGAAAAATAAAAGGAAAATTAATAAATTTAGTATATTATAATTTGCAGGCTATATCCACAGAAGCAGAAATAACTATTTCTCTGTGGCTGTATCCTCTGAGTTTTAGCATATTGTCTTATTTATCTCAGCTATCTGATAAAACAGGAGATTATAAAACAGGAGATGCTATGAAATAGACTAGGAAAGAGAGCATGTTTTATATGTTTCATATTTTTTGGTTTATCTGCCTATTTCCCATACCTTAAATTTAACTCTTTATTCAGTACCTGATAAAAGTGTTGTAAGTGCTCTTTCTTTTTATCAGGAGTTAATTATGTCCTTCTGTGTATAAACTATTCTCATAAATATGTATGTTATCTTCTTAGCACACTAATTTAGTTAAAAATGACAGCAGAAATCTGTAGGCATTGTTAATGAGTCAATTTCTTTTAAGAGAGGAAATGTTTGAAGTTGACTTAAATATAATAATTTGAACATTAAATGGTATGAACAACACTAAGTATAATATTTTAGAGTGTTCTGAAGAGGCTCCTGATGTGATATTAACCATGGCTTTTTTGTTTTTGTTTTTGTTTTGTTTTATTTTGCAATTAGCTTGTTTTTTGGAAGTACTTTTCATTTCCTTCCTTCCTTCTTTACAGTTTAGTGGGCTACAAAGTGATTTCTTCAACATATTCTGAAATCTCCATAAAAGAAGAACATGTTTTATGATATCTTTGACTTGATAAAGGTATGTTGTATTATCATCAATAACTAACAAATATATATTATTGTAGTTTTAAATTCAGTTTGGAATTCTTGAGCTTACATCAAGAAACCATTTTGGCAGGCAAAAATAAATAAAAATTTTCTTATTAAACCTCCATATATCTCTAATAGTCAAATTTGAAGCTGTTTCCTTTTCTACAGTGGAATGCTTAAGGGACCAAGCTACTAGGATTTCATTTCAGTCAAAAAATTTAAATGAAATGGATGATTCTGTGTCAGAATATGACAATGGTGTAATACCTGAAAAAATTATGATAAAAGAAAGAAGACCTCCAAGACATTTAAGCAGAAATTAGAACCCAGATATACTGCAGAAATAAGGACATCAGTTGGGAAACATGCAAAAAAATTAGCATTATTCAATATTTCTTCCTTTTTACTATCTAATTCAACTATGCAAAAGAATGTTTTCAAAATTAAATTAAAAAAATGAAAATACACTTTTAGAGGACAGCTTCATATACATTTCATCCATCACTGTACATTACTTTAAACATGTCAACCTTTGTAAAATACTGTTACATCTGATTAGACATCTCCTGACATGGCTAATCTGATATGTTATCATGCAGTGAAGTAGCTCATGTAAGGTCAGTAAGTATAATAAACACATCAAGGAATAGAAAAGGATCCTTTATTTTTTCCTCTCTCATTTCTTTGTAAAAACAAAGGGGAAGGGGAAAGTACAAGCAAAAAGAAGTGTGAAGTCTAGGAATACCTTTTCATCAACTGTAGTCAATGATACCTATACCATATGCTTGCTTTTAACAGTATAATCTAGCATTTTAGAGCCATGATGACTATCAGAGGGCTGGAGCACAACCCCTACATGGACAGACTGAGAGAGCCAGGATTCTTCAGCCTGGAGAAGAGAAGGCTCCAGGAGACTTTGTAGCAGTCTTCCAGTATCTGAAAGGAGCCTACAGGAAACCTGTGGAGGGACTTTTTATAAGGGTGTGTAGTGTCAGGATGAGGGGAAATGGCTTTAAACTGGAAGAGAGTATATTTAGTCTAGACACTAGAAAAAGGGTAGATTTAGACTAGACACCCTCTTTACTGTGAAGATGATGAGACATTGGAACAGGCTGCCTACGGAGGTTGTGGATGTCCTATCCTTGGAGGTGTCCAAGGCCAGGCTGGATGGTGCCTAGAGAAACCTGGTCTAGTGGGAGGTGTCCCTGCCTATAGCAGGTGGTTGGAACCAGATGATCTTAAAGGTCCTTCCCAACCCAAACCACCACTCTAGGTGGAAAGCGTGCAGTGTAAAACATCTGTCTGACTATGCTGGCAGGATCTAAGCTGATTTTTTTCTTCTATTACTCCCAGTTATCTTTATCTTGCAGGTTTTCTTCTTTCTTTTCTCCCACTTCAGTTCCTGTCTTCTGTACCTCCACTTACATGTAAATCAGTTTTTCATGGTACCTGAAAATATTCATCCAGAAGAAAGGAACTTCACTGTTCGCAAAAGCATTCTTAAAACAAAATCTGTGCACGCAAATAGGAAAATAGATGGCTATTGAATTACATCCTGAAGTCCCACATAGCACATCTTAGTGGTAGACAACAGTTTTGATGTATCTTGCAGAAATTTTCTTTCACTAGCTTTCCTAGATGTAACCAGCCTTTTAAGATTGTTTATCTGAGACCTCTATTTAAAATCATTCGTTAGAACAAATAGACGGAAAATCTTTATCTGGCACATGTCTAAATGATACAACCTAATGAATATAACTGAAAGTTCATAGGATCCTACTCAGAAATGTCAATATAGATGGGTATGATTTGTCTAAAGGAACAGAAGAAAAGAGGGGAAAGGAAGATAATACACTTGAGATTAAAATCTGGCAGTCAAATTCATGTTAAATATTTTGGTTACACTGAAAATGAGAAATTGTTTTAGATGGTTCCTCTAGTCCTTCACAGTAGAAATGAATAACCCATCAACCCCAGGCCACCTTCAAAAGTTCAAGTGAATTCAAACTATGCTGGAAGTATTCAGAAGCTTAAGGATAGGTAAAAGGTGTGTGTACCAATAGCAATACTGTGATTGATTTGGATAGCTTCATTAATTATCCATATAATGCCTAACTGGTCAAATAAAATGCAAATCTTGGCTAAAGGAAAATCTGAACTTACAGTGATAAGTGAGTAGAAAAGCTGTGTGTCTTTCTTCATATTCAATAACAAGTGAAAATAGCACTTCAACTGATTGGATATAGTTTAGAAGTTTCAATGTACAGCATTAATGTTGTATGAAATAGATTTGTCCTGCTTTTATTCACTACATGTTGGTAGCAGGTGCTGGTAGTGCAGCTGCAGAACTGTTCAGCTATGTTTCCCTTCCTCTAGGAAGTAACAATTCCATTATCAATACCTTCTTTTCTGGATTATAGCTTGTTTTGTAGGCACACTCTTGAACCATTTCCATGTGTTTAATCACAGTTACTTGGGAGAGAACTCATATTTTGTCTTGTTTTCAGAGAGAAATTATCTTAGATATGCTGGAGAAACTGATTGCTGGGAGCACCTATAAAATAGGCATTAATTAAAAAAAAAACAAGTAAGGAAAACATGAGTAGCATGTATTTTTATATATGCATTGGCATGGATAATATACTTTATAACCGCTTTGAGAATCAACACAAAAACTTTCATTGACAAATCAGAATAGAATTAATGTTATTGTGGTGAAATTTTTGTTATCCCCAGTGGAGAAACTTGACAATGATGTAAGATATTGACAGAAAACAATAAACAAGATCCATCTTTCAGAGATGTAGGCTATTTTCAGGGGGACTGATAATAATAAAAAAAAATCGGATGCTTGATGGAAATAGCACAAAGTTGACATCACACAGATAAAAGTAATGGTGCAATGGGCAGAAATTAAATATTTGCATTCACTTCTGCTTCCATCAATACTGTGTTTTGACTTTGCATTCATCAGGAAAAAGCTTGGAAGGTATCTCCTCCTTCTCTGGAGTAAATGGAAAAATTACTGTATTAAATTGTGAATGTTAAATATTTCATTTTATGATCCAATTTACTACCTCTATTTACTAAGAATCTACACACCACCCAAATAAAATCAGGAGATTCAGGAAATGAAAAAAAATATTCCAGAAAGCAAAAATGAGCCTTTGTCTTCCTGAAACTAAATGGAAACTAACTTTGAGGACAAGATCAGAGGATGGCAATTTACTCCAAACGTCTCATTTCAAGAGAGATGAACCAAATACAAGCCCACCTCAACTCAAGTACTGTGTATGGTTTTGAGCACCAGATTTTAAGAACATGAAACTATTAGCATCCAAAGGAGAGCTACAAAGAAGAAGAAGGATGTAGTGGACAAGAGGTACGAGCAGCTGAGGTCCCTGAGTTGGCTCAGCCCAGAGCTGAAGAACCGACGGGAAGCCTCATGGCGGCTGCAGCTCCTCACAGGGAGTGGAGGGGCAGCGCTGAGCTCGGCTCTGTGGGGACAGTGGCAGGGCCCAAGGGAACGGCACGTAGCCATGAAGTCTGCAATAGAAAAGGCATTTGTAAAGTTAAATAACGTGGTTACCAGCTTCATCTAAATATAGCCAGAATTAGAAAATTAAGGTGAATGTTATTTCAAAATGATAGTACTATACGTGGTCAGAATAGAATGATATTTGTTTATTTAACTGAAATTTAAGTACTGCAGTCCTAGAATGGCTAATGACTTTTGAACGTGCACCTTCCTGTGTGTTTTCAGTGTTTTATCAAGAAGCAATTAAAATTTGCATGGAGAAGTTTGCTATGGCTTTCCTTAAGCATTCCTCATTAATGCACTAACTATCCTACATAAAAATTATAGCTCCTTATAGGCAGAGGTTTCTCTCTATTTTTAAGCAAGTCTGTGAAAAGAACTACACTATTCAAAATCATTTGGATTTCTAATTGCTGACATATAATGGAATTTAGCACATGATTTACAGGAAACAGTGTTGATTAAAAACATATATATCTTCACACGAAGAAAACCAGAATATTTTGGAAAAAACAATACTTAGAAAATTACAGTTGGCAAATTATGAGCTCATTCCAACTCTCATTAAAATAAATGGCCACAAATTGGGCCCAGAATGAAACTAATCAAAATGAAAGCAAAGTTGATTACAAAGGTTTATAATGATATTAATTTGGGGGGACATTATAGACAATTAGACAATAACACCAGGCAAAATTAAAAACGCTACAGATTTTGAATATGTGATTTTGAGACTTAAAGCTATATAAGAATCTAATTTGTATTCCTTGCAGACTAGACTGTGCTGAAATACATGCTTTATTGTCTGTACAACATCTTGAATGTTTGTTAGAGCAGAAAAATAACTTTTTCATAAAGATAAGATATAAGAGTTATCTGTTATTATTACCAGTTTTGTTTTCTTCTAATACACCTAAGTAACTGAAGTTAACAACTGTAGTGGAAATGCTGGACCTGAACCACTGATTGAGCAGCTGGTGAGAAGGCAGGGCCAGCCTAGGAGAGGTCAGGTGTATGCGATGCAGCTGAGTGACCAGAAGGGGTGGAGTCATCGCTTCCCAGACCTCATTTAGGGATTGGTAGAAGATGTGAGGGTATCTTTTGCTGCAGAACTATGCCTTTCTGAAGCCTTCCAAGGGTAAGTAGCTGTTTTTCTTCATTTTTGATATTTTGGTTGCTGTAGCCAAGGACTTTGCTACCCTGCTATCATCATCCTATTATAGTGTTACAGCATTATTTGACATTTTTAACTAAGGTTTAATTACATTTAAGAGAGCAGTTTTTTTTTCTTGGTATTGCAAGATTAAATTTCATGTATTAGTGTTATGGTATGATGTACTAGCATGATATGATGTACTAGCATGAAACCATGAAACTGTATTTATTTCTGCATCCTGATGGTGGCTCTTCTCAGGCTTGTTCTCCTTAGAAAGCAGTTGGAGCCTCCTGTATTGCTGATTTTCTTCTTGGCAGCTGGAAACATGCTTGAAGGTCAGCCCTACAGCTGGTGGCTCTGCTTATACTTTTTTTGATCATTTTACAGCAACAAAGAGGAGATCTGTGAGAGATTTTTAAAGATAGTTGTATACACTCACAGTACTTTCTTCCTTTGCTTTGCCTGATAAACTCATAGCTGCACTCAGGTCCTCTATATCAAAGTGGTCACATCAAAGGAATGCTAATCTATGATCAGTTGTAAACTTAAAATTTATTAGGATATAAAATGCTGTGTTTTTTATCTGTAGCTATATTGAACAGAGGATTAAGTGTGTAGCTAATGTGTTGCTAGTGCTTGAAATAGCAAGTGAATTTGGAAGAATGTGAATTCTGCTTGACAAAACAGCAGAAACAAGGTTTGGGTCTAGTTTTTACTTCTTTGTGCAAATCACCTAATTCTCCTTAACCTTTATTCTTCAGCTCATCCAAGCAAGAACAGAGTTAGCCCTGCTTCCAGAGTACAAATGAAAGTCAGCTAATACAATTAAATTAAAAAGAGGGGGGGGGGGGGGGGGAAAAGAAGAAAAGGGTAATAGTGGAAAAATAATTAAAAAAAAAAAAAA